>NC_090827.1:79577267-79880297 GCF_028021215.1 Eschrichtius robustus
TTAACCCTAGGACCCAGCTATGGGGTTGGACCAGAGAGGGAGCCGAGTTACAATCACCATGCTTGAAACAGAGCCACACCTCCTCTCCAGCCACTACAGATGCTTTATTGAACTTAGCTGTTTTTATCCAGCATCTTCTTTTCCCAGAACGAGTTCTCCTGGGAGGCCTCCCATTCTCCTGCCAGTCAATACTTGGCAGACACACCCAGCCAATTTGCCAAATGTGCCCAGACGTATCTGGCTCTCATTTAGACTACAGCTGGAACCTATAGATCTGGTGAATAAGTTTCTTCATTACACTTTGACCTCAGTCAATGACATTTATATGGGTCGTGAGTCTAACTACTTCTGCGTGGAAAAAATATCCATACTCTGAGATGGGTGTGGTCACAGCTAAATAAAACATGTGTGATAATTGGTTTGTTTATTTAGTCTCCATACTCAAATCAATATCCTTTGAAAAATAGTTTCTGAGTGTCCTGGCATTGCCTGTAAAAGAAGCCAAGATATCTCTGTGACTGTGCAGTACTCAGTATTAATTTAGGCAGGCACCCGAAGATAAGGCCCTGATCCAGTCACTGCGCTGTTGGTTTGTGGACCATGTGGAGAGTCTGAAGTATGCTGAAGAGTACCCTGAGATCCAGCAACAACTTTGTCAGGTTTTTTTGTCAGACAAGCGCTCTTTGTTAAAAAACTAGGGGAAAAGTTCTGTTAATGTTACTAAAACAGAAAATTTTTTTTGTGAAAAACATTTTATTACTTATAAATTTTAATAGAGGTAAGAGTGATACATGAGTAACAAAAACTTGCAAACTGAAAAAAAAATTTAGTGCTGTATTTTTACGTAAAGTAATACATAATACTTGATTAATGTGATATCTTGATTGATAGTAAGATTTTTCTGGCTCACATCTCTGAAAATTCATTTATTAGTTCATTTGATATAATTGAAAGAGATATCAGTTGCTCTTGGCAAATGCAAGATTGCAAACATATATATATATATATATATATATATTTTTTTTTTTTTGGCTGCGCCATGCAGCTTGCAGGATCTTAGTTCCCCAACCAGGGATTGAACCTGGGCCCCAGCAGTGAAAGTGCCGAGTCCTAACCACTGGACCTCCAGGGAATTCCTGCAAATAATTTTCGATCATCTTTAATTTTGAAAATGATCTTACTGCTGACACAACTGTTACTGGATTTAGTAAGATTATTTTATAGTTTGTTACAAAACTGGGATACATTTTGATAAGTTATTTCAAAATATAAATTTTCATACATCTAGAGTTGATGATTCTCACAGAACAATTTTTCTAAAAAGATTTAACTCTTCAAAGAAGTCTGCTTCATGTAATTCTGAATTTAATTTTAAGTATACATTTATACAATAACATTTTGATGTTTCCTCTGACAGTTCTTGTAACTTGTAGAAATAGTACAAGAAACTGAACATGGCTTCATGATATGTTTATAATTCAAAATGCCTGTTTATGTACTTTATTGCTATATTTTTAACACAAGGAAATTAATTTTAAAATCTTCCTTATTAATGAGTGGTTCATCTGAAGTTTCACGTGAAAAAGAGTGCTCTTTTCCACCAAAGGTGATGGTGGTAAAAATTTAATTCCTAAGCTTGTAGATATTTGCTGTGCAATGCTGCATCAGTTTTCAAAACTGGACGTTCTTCTTCAAAGAATTATACAGTATTAACTCCCCGATTCTTTACTGCCATGCCCATGTGTATGCTTCTATTTTGTAATAATTTACGGCACAGTTAGCTCTTTCACTTCTTTTAGGATTTAACTCAGATATCCTATCAGTGAGGCTTTCCCTGACACCCTATTCAAAAAAGCTGCCCTCCATCCCCTAAATGTGTTTACTTTTTCCACATAACACTTGTCACCATCAGGTATCTTAAATATTTACTTTTTGCTTATTCTTGCTACTTTTTTGTTTGTTGTCTGTCGCTTTTAGAATGTAAGAGCTAAGGGAGTGAGTCTTAGGTTGCATTCACTATTCTCAGCACCTAGGATTGGACCTGGCCCAGAGAAAGCACTCAGTAAATTCTTAAGCGATGAGTGAGGCAGGCTTCTTCAAGCTTGGCTAGTCTTGTTAAGGGCGCAATGATTTCTAGGAAGGATGATGTGGGTCAAGCACAAACAGTTGTGTTTTCAGGCTAAGGCAGCATTTTTTAGAGTGTGGTCTCTGGACCCAAGGGGGCCCTATAGACTTTTTTTTCACTTTGTTACTATTTGGACTGAGAAGTTCAAAACAATGCTGAGTAAAACTGCTGATGATGTAGCAAAAATTAATGCAGTGGCACCAAACTGTACCATTAGCATTGCACCTAATGCCTAATTTACCATCATACGCTTGTAGGAAAAAGAATTACCAGTTTCACTTAAGAATGTTCTTGATGTAAAAACTAACTATATTCAATCTCAACCCTTAAGTAAATAACTTTTTGACATTTGGTGTTAGGAAATGAGAAGTATGTTTGCTGCCTACCAAGGTATAATGATTGTCTCAAGGAAAAGCCCCTGTGAGATTGTCCAAGCTGCAGGCTGAACTAGCCACTTTCTTTAGGGGAAACCATTTTTTAAAGGAATGACTGACATAGAAATTGTGGTTATTTAGATTTGAATGTTCGGTAGACATTTTCTAGAAAATAAATGAAATGAGACTGTTATTTCAAGAAAAATAACTAACAGCATCTGTTGCCATTTACAAAATTTGAGTTTTCAAGTGAAAATTAGAATTTGACAGCTTTCCAATACTTGACTTTATGATAAGGTCAGTGGTATGTTATTGAAATATATACACACATACATACACACAGAGATCTTTCAGATGTTGATACATTTCATTTTATATATAATATCAATTAAAATGATATTATATATAAAATGAAAAGTGTCAACATCTGAAAGAGCTGCATAACTCAGTGAACCAAATATTTTCTAAGTGACCAATGCATGCTGCTATACAACCATGCATTGGAAAAGATCCATCCAAACTATAAAATGGATCAAAAGATTTTAATATAACAGAGTATGGAAAATTCATTAACCTGGTTTAATCCACACTGAAGTTAACATTTAAGAAACTACCACTTGTCAAGTTTTGATGTGGTATCAAGGAAGAATATCCACAATTATCTGAAAAATATCTCCCTTTTCCAACCATATATTTGTATGAAGATGGGTTTTCTTTATATATGTAAACTAAAACAACGTAATGCAACATACTGAATGCAGCAGGCATATATGAGAATCCAGCTGTCTTTTATTAAGCATGACATAAAACAGATGTGCAAAAATGTCAAACAATGACACTTTTCTCACTAATTTGTTTTGGAAAATATAGTTATTTCTTTAAACAGCTTTATTAAGGCGTAATTGAAATACAATAAACTACCCATGTTTAAAGTGTACAATTTGATAAATTTTGACATATAAACACTTCTATGACACCATCACTCCCATCAAGATAATGAACATATCCATCACTGTCAAAAGTTTCCTTGTGTTCCTTTTTAATTCCTCCTTCCTTCCCTGTCTTGCCTCTCTCATTTCTAGGCAACCACTGATCTTCTGTCATTCTGTTTACATTTGCATTTTTCTAGAATTTTATATAAATGGAATCACAGAGTATGTACACTTTTTTGTTTGCCTTGAGGTTCACCTGTGTTTTTGCATGTATCAAAAGCTTATTCATTTTTTTTGGAATTTATTAATGGATTTATTTTATTATTTTTTTCTTTAACATTTTTATTGGAGTATAATTGCTTTACATTGTTGTGTTAGTTTCTGCTGTATAACAAAGTGAATCAGCTATATGTATACATATACCCCCATATCCCTTCCCTCTTGCGTCTCCCTCTACCCTCCCTATCCCACCCCTCTAGGTGGTCACAAAGCACTGAGCTGATCTCCCTGTGCTATGCAGCTGCTTCCCACTAGCTATCTATTTTACATTTGGTAGTATATAGAAGTCCATGCCACTCTTTCACTTCGTCCCAGCTTTCCCTTCCTCCTCCCCATGTCCTCAAGTCCATTCACTACGTCTGCGTCTTTATTCCTTCCCTGCCCCTACATTCATCAGAACCTTTTTTTTTTTTTTTTTAGATTCCGTATATATGTGTTAGCATACGGTATTTGTTTTTATCTTTCTGAATTACTTCACTCTGTATGACAGACTCTAAGTCCATCCACCTCACACAAATAACTCAATTTCATTTCTTTTTATGGCTGAGTAATATTCCACTGTATATATGTGCTACATCTTTTTTATCCATTCATCTGTCAATGGACACTTAGGTTGCTTCCATGTCCTGGCTACTATAAATAGTGCTGCAATGAACATTGTGGTACATGACTCTTTTTGAATTATGGTTTTCTCAGGGTATATGCCCAGTAGGGGGATTGCTGGGTCATATGGTAGTTCTATTTTTAGTTTTTTAAGGAACCTTCATACTGTTCTCCATAGTGGCTGTATCAATTTACGCTCCCATCAACAGTGCAAGAGGGTTCCCTTTTCTCCACACCCTCTCCAGCATTTATTGTTTGTAGATTTTTTGATGATGGCCATTCTGACCGGTGTGAGGTGATAGCTCATTGTAGTTTTGATTTGCATTTCTCTGATTAGTGATGTTGAGCATCCTTTCATGTGTTTGTTTGCAATCTGTATATCTTCTTTGGAGAAATGTCTATTTAGGGCTTCTGCCCATTTTTGGATTGGGTTGTTTGTTTTTTGATATTGAGCTGCATGGGCTGATTGTATACATTGGAGATTAATCCTTTGTCAGTTGCTTCATTTACAAATATTTTCTCCCATTCTGAGGGTTGTCTCTTCGTCTTGTTTATGGTTTCCTTTGCTGTGCAAAAGCTTTTAAGTTTCATTAGGTCGCATTTTTTTATTTTTGTTTTTATTTCCATTTCTGTAGGAGGTGGGTCAAAAAGGATCTTGCTGCGATTTGTGTCATAGAGTGTTCTGCCTATGTTTTCCTCTAAGAGTTTTATAGTGTCTGGCCTTACATTTAGGTCTTTAATCCATTTTGAGTTTATTTTTGTGTATGGTGTTAGGGAGTGTTCTAATTTCATTCTTTCACATGTAGCTGTTGAGTTTTCCCAGCACCCCCTATTGAAGAGGCTGTCATTTCTCCATTGTATATTCTTGCCTCCTTTATCAAAGATAAGTTGACCATATGTACCTGGGTTTATCTCTGGGCTTTCTATCCTGTTCCATTAATCTATATTTCTGTTTTTGTGTCAGTACCATACTGTCTTGATTACTGTAGCTCTGTAGTGTAGTCTGAAGTCAGGGAGCCTGATTCCTCCAGCTGCATTTTTCTTTCTCAAGATTGCTTTGGCTATTCGGGGTCTTTTGTGTTTCCATACAAATTGTGAAATTTTTTGTTGTAGTTCTGTGAAAAATGCCAGTGGTAGTTTGATAGGGATTGCACTGAATCTGTAGATTGCTTTGGGTAGTATAGTCATTTTCACAATGTTGGTTCTTCCAATCCAAGAACATGGTATATCTCTCCATCTGTTGGTATCACCTTTAATTTCTTTCATCAGTGTCTTATAGTTTTCTGCATACAGGTCTTTTGTCTCCTTAGGTAGGTTTATTCCTAGGTATTTTATTCTTTTTGTTGCAGTGGTAAATGGGAGTGTTTCCTTAATTTCTCTTTCAGATTTTTCATCATTAGTGTATAGGAATGCAAGAGATTTCTGTGCATTAATTTTGTATCCTGCTACTCTACCAAATTCATTGATTAGCTCTAGTAGTTTTCTGGTAGCATCTTTAGGATTCTCTGTGTATAGTATTATGTCATCTGCAAACAGTGACAGTTTTACTTCTTCTTTTCCGATTTGGATTCCTTTTATTTCTTTTTCTTCTCTGATTGCTGTGGCTAAAACTTCCAAAACTATGTTGAATAATAGAGGTGAGAGTGGGCAACCTTGTCTTGTTCCTGATCTTAGAGGAAATGGTTTCAGTTTTTCACCATTGAGAACGATGTTGGTTGTGGGTTTGTCATATATGGCCTTTATTATGTTGGGGTAGGTTCCCTCTATGCCTACTTTCTGGAGAGTTTTTATCATAAATGGGTGTTGAATTTTGTCAAAAGCTTTCTCTGCATCTATTGAGATGATCATATGATTTTTCTCCTTCAATTTGTTAATATGGTGTATCACATTGATTGATTTGCGTATGTTGAAGAATCCTTGCATTCCTGGGATAAACCCCACTTGATCATGGTGTATGATCCTTTTAATGTGATGTTGGATTCTGTTTGCTAGTCTTTTGTTGAGGATTTTTGCGTCTATGCTCAACAGTGATATTGGCCTGTATTTTTCTTTTTTTGTGACATCATTGTCTGGTTTTGATATCAGGGTGATGGTGGCCTCGTAGAATGAGTTTGAGAGTGTTCCTCCCTCTGCTATATTTTGGAAAAGTTTGAGAAGGGTAGGTGTTAGCTCTTCTCTAAATGTTTGACACAATACGCCTGTGAAGCTATCTGGTCCTGGGCTTTTGCTTGTGGGAAGATTTTTTTTAAATTAATTAATTAATTAATTAGTTTGTTTTTACCTTTGCCTGTATTGGGTCTTCGTTTCTGTGTGCAGGCTTTCTCTAGTTGTGATGAGTTGGGGCTACTCTTCTTTGTGGTGCACTGGCTTCTCATTGTCATGGCTTCTATTGTTTCAGAGCACAGGCTCTAGGCACTCGGGCTTCAGTAGTTGTGGCACACAGGCTCTAGAGCGCAGGCTCAGTAGTTGTGGTGCATGGGCTTAGTTGCTCTGCGGGATGTGGGATCTTCCCAGACCAGGGATTGAACCCCTGTCCCCTGCATTGGTAGGCGGATTCTTAACCACTGCTCCACCAGGGAAGCCCAGTTAGAATGTTTTAAATCACAGTTTCAATGTCAATGCCTGTGATTGGTCTGTTTATATTTTCTATTTCTTCCTCGTTCAGTCTCAGAAGGTTGTGCTTTTGTAGGAATTTGTCCATTTCTTCCAGGTTGTCCACCTTATTGGCATATAGTTGCATGTAGTAATCTCTCAGGATCCATTGTATTCCTGCAGTGTCAGTTGTTGCTTCTTTTTCATTTCTAATTCTGTTGATTTGAGTCTTCTCCCTTTTGTTCTTGATGAATCTGGCTAATGGTTTACCAATTTTGTGTATCTTCTCAAAGAACCAGCTTTTAGTTTTATTAATCTTTGCTATTGTTTCCTTCATTTCTTTTTCATTTATTTCTGAGCTGATCTTTATGATTTCTTTCCTTCTGCTAACTTTGGGTTTTCTTTTGTTCTTCTTTCTCTAATTGTTTTAGGTGTAAGTTTAGGGTTTTTTTTTCTATTTTATTTTATTTATTTTAAATTTTAATTTAATTTATTTTTTATACAGCAGGTTCTTTTTAGTTATCTATTTTATACATATTAGTGTATATATGTCAATCCCAATCTCCCAATTCATCCCACCACCACCACTCCCCCCACCAGTTTCCCACTTTGGTGTCCATACATTTGTTCTCTACATCTGTGTCTCTATTTCTGCCCTGCAAACTGGTTCATCTGTACCATTTTTCTAGGTTCCACATATATGCGTTAATATACAATATTTGTTTTCCTCTTTCTGATTTACTTCACTCTGTATGACAGTCTCTAGATCCACCCACATCTCTACAAATGACCCAATTTTGTTTCTTTTTATGGCTTAGTAATATTCCATTGTATATATGTACTACATCTTCTTTATCCATTCGTCTGTCAATGGGCTTGGTTGTTTATTTGAGATTTTTCTTCTTTCTTGAGGTGAGATTGAATTGCTATAAACTTCCCTCTTAGAACTGCTTTTGCTGCATCCCATAGGTTTTGGGTCGCCGTGTTTTCATTGTCATTTGTTTCTAGATATTTTTCGATTTCCTCTTTGATTTCTTCAGTGATTTCTTGGTTATTTAGTAGGTATTGTTTAGCCTCCATGTATTTGTATTTATTACAGTTTTTTTCCTGGAATTGATGTCTAGTCTCATAGCATTGTGGTCAGAAAAGATACTTGATACTATTTCAATTTTCTCAAATTTACCAAGGTTTGATTTGGGACCCAACATATGATCTATTCTGGAGAATATTCCATGAGCACTTGAGAAGAAAGTGTATTCTGTTGTTTTTGGATGGAATGTCCTATAAATATCAATTAAGTCCATCTTATTTAATGTGTCATTTAAAGCTTGTTTCCTTATTTATTTTCATTTTGGATGATCTGTCCATTGGTGAAAGTGGGGTGTTAAAGTCCCCTACTCTGATTGTGTTACTGTTGATTTCCCCTTTTATGGCTGTTAGCCTTTGCCTTATGTATTGAGGTGCTCCTATGTCACGTGCATAAATATTTACAATTGTTATATCTTCCTCTTGGACTGATCCCTTGATCATTATGTAGTGTCCTTGTAGTAGTCTCTTGTAGTAGTCTTTATTTTAAAGTCGATTTTGTCTGATATGAGAATTGCTACTCCAGCTTCCTTTTGATTTCCATTTGCATGGAATATCTTTTTCCATCCCCTCACTTTCAGTTTGTATGTGTCCCTAGGTCTGAAGTGGGTCTCTTGTAGACAGCATATATACAGGTCTTGTTTTTGTATTCATTCAGCCAGTCTATGTCTTTTGGTTGGAGCATTTAATCCATTTACATTTAAGGTAGTTATTGATATGTATGTTCCTATTACCATTATCTTAATTGTTTTGGGTTTCTTTTTGTAGGTCTTTTCCTTCTTTGTGTTTCCTGCCTAGAGAAGTTCCTTTAGCATTTGTTGTAAAGCTGGTTTGGTGGTGCTGAATTCTCTTAACTTTTGCTTGTCTGTAAAGGTTTTAATTTCTCCGTCGAATCTGAATGAGATCCTTGCTGGGTAGAGTGATCTTTGTTGTAGGTTTTTCCCTTTCATCACTTTAAATATGTCCTGCCACTCCCTTCTGGTTTGCAGAGTTTCTGTTGAAGATTAGTTGTTAACCTTATGGGGATTCCCTTGTATGTTATTTGTTGCTTTTCCCTTGCTGCTTTTAGTATTTTTCCTTTGTATTTAATTTTTGATGGTTGGATTAATATGTGTCTTGGCATGTTTCTCCTTGGATTTATCCTGTATGGGACTCTCTGGGCTTCCTGGGCTTGATTAACTATTTCCTTTCCCATATTAGGGAAGTTTTCAACTATAATCTCTTCAAATATTTTCTCAGTCCCTTTCTTTTTCTCTTCTTCTTCTGGGACCCCTATAATTCAAATGTTGGTGTGTTTAATGTTGTCCCAGAGGTCTCTGAGGCTGTCTTCAATTCTTTTCATCCTTTTTTCTTTATTCTGCTCTGCAGTAGTTATTTCCACTGTTTTATCTTCCAGGTCACTTATCTGTTCTTCTGCTCAGTTATTTTGCTATTGATTCCTTCTAGAGAATTTTTAATTTCATTTATTGTGTTGTTCATCATTGTTTGTTTGCTCTTTAGTTCTTCTAGGTCCTTGTTAAACGTTTCTTGTATTTTCTCCATTTTTTCCCCAAGATTTTGGATCATGTTTCCTATCATTACTCTGAATTCTTTTTCAGGTAGACTGCCTATTTCCTCTTCATTTGTTTGGTCTGGTGGGTTTTTACCTTGCTCCTTCATCTGCGGTGTATTTCTCTGCTTCTCATTTTGCTTAACTTACTGTGTTTGGGGTCTCCTTTTTGCAGGCTGCAGGTTTGCAGTTCCCATCATTTTTGGTGTCTGCCCCCAGTGGGTAATGTTTGTTCAGTGGGTTGTGTAGGCTTCCTGGTGGAGGGGACTGGTGCCTGTGTTCTGGTGGGTGGGACTGGATCTTGTCTTTCTGATGGGCAGGGCCATGTCCAGTGGTGTGTTTTGGGGTGTCTGTGAAGTTAGTATGATTTTAGGCAACCTCTCTGCTAATGGGTGGGGTTCTGTTCCTGTCTTGCTAGTTGTTTGGCATGGGGTGTCCAGCACTGGAGCTTGCTGGCCATTGGGTGGAGCTGGGTATTAGCATTGAAATGGAGATCTCTGTGGGAGCTCTTGCCGATTGATACTACATGGGGCTGGGAGGTTTCTGGTCATCCAATGTCCTGAACTCAGTTCTCCCACCTCAGAGGCTCAGGCCTGACACCTGACCAGAGCACCAAGACCCTGTCAGTCACACTGCTCAGAAGAAAAGGGAGAAAAAAAATTAATAATAAAAAATAAATAAAATTATTAAAATAAAAAAACTAAAAAAGTAATAATAATAATAAAAAAGAAGAGAGCAACCAAACCAATAAACAAATCCACCAGTGATAACAAGTGCTAAAAGCTATACTAAGACAAACATAAAAATCAGAAAGAAGTCAGTCACAGACAGCAAACCCCAAGTCTACAGTTGCTCCCAAAGTCCACCGTCTCAATTTTGGGACGATTCATTGTCTATTCAGGTATTCCACAGAGGCAGGGTACATCAAGTTGAATGTGGGCATTTAATCTTCTGCTCCTGGGGCTGCTGGGAGAGATTTCCCTTTCTCTTCTTTGTTTGCACAGCTCCCGGGGTTCAGCTTTGGTTTTGGCCCCACGTCTGCGTGTAGGTCGCCCTCAGGCATCTCTTCCCTGTCCAGACAGGACGGGGTTAAAGCAGCAGCTGATTCAGGGGCTCTTGCTCACTCAAGCCAGGGGGGGAGGGAGGGGTATGGTAGTTATAGCTGGAATGCGGGGCAAGTGTGCGGCGGCAGAGGCCAGCGTGACGTTGCAACAGCCTGAGGCACGCCATGTGTTTGCCCACGGAAGTTGTCCCTGGATCATGGCACCCTGGCAGTGGCAGGCTGCAGAGGCACCTGGGGGAGTGCGGGGGGGAGTGTGGATAGTGACCTGTGCTTACACACAGGATTCTTGGTGGCTGCAGCAGCAGCCTTAGCGTTTCATGCCTGTCTCTCGTGTCCGAGCTGATGGCCGTGGCTCATGCCCATCTCTGAAGCTCGTTTAGGTGGTGCTCTGCCTTCTGTGGGCAGACAGGGAAGGAATCCCCTCACCTTGCACACCCTGAAACAATGGTCTCTTGCCTCTTAGGCAGGTCCAGACTTTTTCCTGGACTCCCTCCCGGCTAGCTGTGGTGCACTAGCCCCTTCAGGCTGTCTTCACGCCGCCAACCCCAGTCCTCTCCCTGGAATCTGACCTCCGAAGCCCGAGCCTCAGCTCCCAGCCCTGCCCGCCCCGGCGGGTGAGCAGACAAGCCTCTCGGGCTGGTGAGTGCTGCTCGGTGCCGATCCTCCATGCGGGAATCTCTCCACTTTGCCCTCTGCACCCTTGTTGCTGTGCTCTCCTCCGTGGCTCCGAAGCTTCCCCCCCGCCACCCCCCATCTCTGCCAGTGAAGGGGCTTCCTAGTGTGTGGAAACTTTTTCTCCTTCACAGCTCCCTCCCAGAGGTACAGGTCCCATCCCTATTCTTTTGTCTGTTTTTTCTTTTGCCCTACCCAGGTACGTGGGGATTTTCTTGCTTTTTGGGAAGTCTGAGGTCTTCTGCCAGTGTTCAGTAGGTGTTCTGTAGGAGTTGTTCCACATGTAGATGTATTTTTGATGTATTTGTGGGGAGGAAGGTGATCTCCACGTCTTACTCCTCTGCCATCTTGAAGGTCCCCCTCATTCATTTTTATTGTTGATTATTCTTCCATTGTATGGATATAGCATAATTTGTTTTTCTACTCACCCATTTCTATGGTCTGAATGTTTGTGCCCCCAAAATTTATATGTTGAAAAGGTAAAGCCCAAGGTGGTGGTATTAGGAGGTGGGGCCTTGGAGAAGTGATTAGGTCATGAAGAAGGAGCCCTCATGAATGGAATTAGTACATTTATAAAAGAGGTCCCAGAGAGCTTGCTTGCCTCTTCAGCCATGTGAGGCTACAGTAGGAAGTCAGTAGCCCAGAAGAGGGCTCTTATCCGACCAGGATGGCACCCTGATCTCAGACTTCCAGCCTCCAGAACTGTGAGAAATAAATTTCTGTTGCTTATAAGTTACTCAGTCTGTTGAATTTTGTTATAGCAGCCTGAACAGACAAAGACACTTGCTGATGGGCATCCGGATTGTTTCAGGTTTTGGTTATTATAAATACAAATAAAGCTGCTGTGAACACTTGCATATAAGACTTTATATGGACATATTCTTTCATTTCTCTTTCGTAAATACCTAGGAGAGAAATAGATGGGTCATGGGCTAGGTGTATGTTTAACACTTTTAGAAACTGCCAAAGTACTTGTACCATTTTACACTCCCACCAGCAGGGCATGAGAGTTCATATTCCTCCACGTCCTGACAAAGACTTAGAATGGTTATTCAGTTTTGGCCATTCTAACAGAGATGTGTTGACATCTTACTGTCGTTTAATTGAATGACTAAGAATGTTGAGCATTTCATTCATTTCATTTCATTTCAAATATCCATTTCATCTAGGTCATCAAATTTGTTGGTGTATAATTGTTTAGAGTATTCACTTGTAATCATTTTTACTTCTGTTGCTCTGGGTTTAGTTTGCCTTTTTTTCTAGTTCTTTCAGGCTGAAGTTTATGTTAGAGATTTGAGGTTTTTTTTAGTGTAAGTGTTTGTAGCTATAAATTTCCTTTTTTTTGCTGCATCCCATAAATTTTGGTATGTTGTGTTTTAGTTTTCATTCATCTCAAATTATCTTCTAATTTCCCTTGTGTTTTCTTTTCTTTTTTTTTTTTTTTTGAGCACAATCGTGTGGTGTTTATTACCTTAGGAAATATAATTTGTTATCTGTTAATGTTCGAGAATTTGCATGTTCAGTTATGGAATACATGCTTTGTTAGATGCTTCCCTGAAGGAGAGAATGGCCCTTAGTGAAGATCTAGTTATGTGCTGGGGACCTTGACTGACAGCTAAGACGAAAGACAGGTACTACCAAGACTGTTCTTAGCTACTGTGATGCTTTTTTTTTTTTTTTTTAATTTTATTTATTTATTTTTGGCTGTGTTGGGTCTTCGTTTCTGTGTGAGGGCTTTCTCTAGTTGCGGCGAGCAGGGGCCACTCTTCATCACCGTGCGCTGGCCCCTCACTGTCTCGGCCTCTCCCGTTGCAGAGCACAGGCTTCAGACGCACAGGCTCAGCAGGTGTGGCTCACAGGCCCAGTTGCTCCGCGGCATGTGGGATCTTCCCGGTCCAGGGCTCAAACCTGTGTCCCCTGCATTGGCAGGCAGATTCTCAACCACTGCGCCACGAGGGAAGCCCTGTGATGCTTTTTAATATTAGTATTCTCATGCTTTATTTATAGTCACTTTGTTTTGTTGTTTTTAACCTCAGGATGTCTGGACAAGGACCACAGCTTGGTACCTTTTTCAATGTAAAGCCTTTCTTCAACTTTCCCAATGAGTATGCATGCTTAACAGCCTCTAATACTAAATAATGGCAAACAGGGAACTGACAGACTAATGCTGCATCCACTCCAGCAAATAAGGCCGAAACATCTGGATCCAAATACATTAAAGGGACATGTTGGCAGTAAGGAAACATTTTGCCTCCCAAATGAATTTGCATCCAATCTCAAGATATTTATTAGATTTGTAGCAATTGTGCATTTGGGCTTAAGGGAAAAATAGCGTTCTTAAATATATAAATATTCTCAATACATTTATATTAAATAAGAAGTTCTAAAATTCTAAAATAACTTTAAATCCCAATAGCAGGGCTCAAAGCCTGCCCTTTTAGTTAATTGGGACAGGTAAATGAGTTTGAATTCCGATCTGTCTGGCAGCATTCTGCCAAAAGTCTGACTTTTTTTTTCCATATACAGAGCTTTCTTTTTTTTTTAATTTAAATAAATTTATTTTATTTATTTATCTTTGGCTGCATTGGGTCTTTGTTGCTGTGCACGGGCTTTCTCTGGTTGCGTCGAGCGGGGGCTACTCTTCGTTGTGGTGGGCGGGCTTTCTCTGGTTGCATCGAGCGGGGGCTACTCTTCGTTGCGGTGGGCGGGCTTCTCATTGCAGTGGCTTCTCTTGTTGCAGAGCATGGGTTCTAGGTGCGCAGGCTTCAGTAGTTGTGGCATGCGGGCTCAGTAGTTGTGGCTTGTGGGCTGTAGAGCACAGACTCAGTAGTTGTGGTGCACGGGCTTAGTTGCTCCGCGGCATGTGGGATCTTCCGGGACCAGGGCTCAAACCCGTGTCCCCTGCACTGCCAGGCGGATTCTTAACCACTGCGACACCAGGGCAGCCCCCAGAGCTTTCTGAAGTTGTAGCCATTTTCAGAGAGCGTAGACTGCACAGCCGACTCGAGAGAACTTGACTGAATGGAGAAATCGCCGACGCGAGTCGACCGAGTGCGTGCTTAGCGGGCGCTGAGCCCGCACAGCCGCTTCCCTTGTGTTTTCTTCTTTGTTTAAGAGTGTGTTGTTTAGACTCACAGATATAGAGAATAGACTTGTGATTGCCAATGGGGGAGGGTGTGGAGGGGAGGGAAGGATTGGGAGTTTGGGATTGGCAGAGGCAAACTATTATATATAGGGTGGATAAACAACAAAGTCCTACTGTATAGCACAAGGAACTATATTCAGTATCCTCTGACAAACCATAATGGAAAAGAATATGAAAAAGAATATATGTATAAATGTGTATAACTGAGTCATTTTGCTGTACAGAAGAAATGAACACAACATTGTAAATCAACTGTATTTCAATAAAACTTAAAAAATAAAAATAGGGGCTTCCCCTATTGCGGAGCAACTGGGCCCGTGAGCCACAACTACTGAGCCTGAGCGTCTGGAGCCTCTGCTCTGCAACAAGAGAGGCCGCGATAGTGAGAGGCCCGCGCACTGCGATGAAGAGTGGCCCCCACTCGCCGCAACTGGAGAAAGCCCTCACACAGAAACGAAGACCCAACACAGCCAAAAATTAAAAAAAAATTAATAAATAATAAATTAAAAAATTTAAAAAAATAAAAATAAAAATAAAATAGAATATTGGGTAGAGGGGAAAAAAAGGGTGTGTTGTTTAATTTCCACATATTAGTGAGTAGTCCAGATTTCCTTCTATTATTGATTTGTAATTTCATTCCCTAGTGGTTGGAGAAGATACTTTATATGATATCAGTCTTTTAAAATGTACTGAGACATTTTTTGTGGTCCGACATATGGTCTATCCTAGAGAATAGGAAAGAGAGGTATATAGGGTCAAGGGAACCTGTAATGGAGGTTTGACCTGGGTAGAGAAGTCAGAGAAGGTCTCCCTGTAAAACTGCTAATTACACCAAAAGCTGAAAGATGGTGAAGTGTTAACTTGGAGAAGCCGGGAAGAAATAGGAGTCAACAAGAAGTTTTCTTCACTACTCCATTTGGCATATCAGAGGCTGATTTGCTAGTCTTTTGTCCTCTTCCTCCTTCCCCTTCAATTTCTCCTCATTTTCTTCCTTTTCTTCTTTCTCCTCCCTCTCCCTTTTCTCTCTCCCCCTCTTTTGGTCTTTATTTATTTGGATGAACAATCATTAGAACTTTTCTGCACAGGATGTTTGTAAGTAATTGTAAAATTTTAATGGAGAGGGCTAGTGCTAACTTATGTGAGCTAATCAATTTTAGGGAGAGGTCAAAGTTTCAGGGTTTGGATGATATTTGGTTTATTGTTGGGGTGAAAAGCTGGAGGGATGACAACAGGGTTAAAGAAAAGGAAGGATCTAGGATCAGTCAGATTATAAACTGAGCCACTTCCGACAAGGAAATTTAATTTTGGCAGTTGAATCACCGACCCACCAAAATAACTAAATGTACTGTGTATTTGTGTTTTTGCCACGCTTGGACTACTTATCTTAATGGAGAATTTGAAGATGCATGGTGTTAATGTCTCAGTAAGAGACAAATTTCTATGTTAGACTTCCATCTTTTACCATGAAGGACCTTTCCGAATTCTGCAGCACAAAGGAATTTATTTCCCCAGGAACGGTATTTGTAGAGTTAGATTTCCCTTGGCATGGCACCAGCATTAGCTGTAAACTGCAGAGATGCAAACTAGAATGGCAAGCCCTTTGGCTTCTTAGCTCTGGTTTGACTGGGATATATGACCTTTCCAAATGAAGCAGAGCTCTGGCTTAACTGTAAACCTAACTTGTCTTCTTATCAGTGAAGAAACAGGCAGAAACAAGAAGGTCAAAGCAAAAGACATCCTCTACTGGTGTTGTTAAAAGCTATTGTTTTATAATTACTGTGACTAACACAACAAACAAACTCTATTGAAGTTGACAGTCACATTAGATCAGTGCAGCTGAATTTCTGTAGGCTTTTCCTGCATGTCCCCAATGAAGGTATAACATGTTTGCAAAGAGCAAGCAAAAGAGGATAATAGACTTTTGTAACTGCAGAAAAGCTATCGTGATATATTCTGCCGATGTGAAAAGGGATGAATTTCTTTTAAGCCTGTTTTGAAATGTAGCAAAACATCACCATATTGAGGAAAGAGTCTATTCCTCATACAAAATAATGAGCAGTGCAAGAGAGGTGAGAAGAAATTTGCATTTAAATTAGGCTAGCCTAGGCTAGTCTAGACTACTACAACTCTAACTTAGTTGGGGACCATGAGATAGATACTCATTTTTTCCCTTCCTCTCTCATGGTACTTATTACACAGTGGCTGCTCAAGAAGTATTTCTTAAGTTGCATTGAATTGAGCTAGTTTTGGGTATCCAAAAATTCTCTTTTTTTCCACTGGAGAAGAGAATGAGGGAATCTGTGGCAGTATTTCTCACCCAGTGACATATTCATTCTTGAAGTCTATTTTATCATGGCTGCCTCTCTGCATCAGAATAGTAGTCACAAGCCAGCCAGCCTCTGGACATTGATGTAGGATTTCCTGGAAAGATTTTTTTCTCTCTCTATTTGATTGGCTGCAGATCTACAGCCTCATGAGTGTATTAGTGGAGGCAGGTATGAAAATATTGCCTATAAATTTTTTTTGAGTAGATTTTCCTAACTCTTCTATCACTGGCAAATTTTCTTTTACAAGATCACAGAAAAGTTTTAAACACCACAGAGAAGTCATCTGTATTTACAAAGATGTATTTATCATGTAGGGCCTCTTAGAATTCTGCAGCACAAGGAAATTTATCTCCCCAAAAATCTAATTTAGGAGGAAACCATTATATACTAGATCATTGAGAGAACTGGTTTGCTTTGTGGTACTAATCAACATATGACAGATATTTATTAAATACTTACATCTTGCCAGGCCTTGTTATAGATAATACACTGATGAATAAGATAAAGTTCTTTCCCTTACGGGGCTTGAATTGTAGTGAGGAAGACAATAGAAAACAAACAAATAAATATGTAATGTTAAGTTGTGGAAAATATTATAAAAAAACAATGCAAATAAAGGGTTAAAGAGTGACAGAGCTGCCAGAGAAGGCCTCCTTGAAGAGGTGACTTTTGCACTGAAGAGTATGTGCAAAGACACGAAAGAGCTTGGCTCATTTGAGGCATAGTCATGAGGCCAGTGTGGCTATAACATGAGCAAAAAAAAATGACCCCAATTTGGTGAAAAGCATCAACGCACAGAACCAAAAAGCTCAATAATCCCAAAGAAGACAGCCATGAAGAAAACCATACCTAGACACATGATAATCAAACTGCAAAGACAAAAAGAAAATCTTAAAAGTAGCCAGAGGAAGAGGTCACATCATGCAGAGGAGAACAGTGATAACAATGACAGCTAACTTCTCACCAAAAACTATAGTGACAGAGACAATGGAACAATATCTTTAAAGTCCTAGAGGGAAAGCTGTCAATTGCAAATTCTGTATCTACTAAAAATATCCTTCAACAAGGAAGGTGAAATAAATATGTTTTCCTAAAAATAAAAGCTGAGAGAATTCTTTGCCAAAAGACTCACTCATACTATAAGAAATACTAAAGGAAGCTATTCAGGTAGAAGGAAAATAAGACCAGTTGTATATTCACAAGCAATGAAGAAAAGTAATTGGCTAACATGTGGGTAAATATTACAAAATAATTTTTCCTTAATTACTTTATTGATTTCATTATTTTAAAAGACAGTTGACTGCTTAAAGCGATATTTCAATTGAGCATAAATTTATAAAATTTGGTTTTAGATATGTTTGGTTTAGATTTGTTAGACATCAAAGTGAAGATGTCAATGTGATATGTAAGTCGGATATGTGAGTCTGAAGTGCAAGTTGGTACTTACAAATTTGAGAGTCATTAGTATGTAGATGATATTTGAATCCACAGAACTGAATGAGTTCATCAGTTAGGTACTGAAAATAGAGAAGACATCTGAGGAACAAACCTTGAAGAGACAAGTCAACCATCAGAATTTGGAACAATAAAGGGAAACCAGCAAAGGACACTGAGAATAATAAACTAGTGAGATCTGAAGAAAATCAGAAGGATATAAAGTCAAATTAAGGAAATGTTTCAGGACAGAATGATCAAGTCAAATTCTGTTAAGATATACAGTAAGATGAGTGCAAATAACTGCCCATCAACTTTTCCAAGAAGAAATTCATTGGTAACTTTAAAAAAGAAGATACATAAGAATGGTAGAATGCAAGCCTGATTGGAGTGGGCTAAGGAGAATATAAGAGGAAACAAAATTATAGAAAACTCTTTTCCAGAAACTTGTTTCTATGTTGCTCAGATGAAATGACATAACTGCTTCTTATATTTGCACAATGCTTGTGGGTCTTGGACACTCTCATTTAGGGAGAATATACTAGAGAATGACGATGCTAGAAGAGAACTTAGGAACCGTATCCTCCAGTGATTTTTAAGAAGCATTTTAACAAAGTCCATGGAGCTGCCCCTCAAGATAGGATTGGATAGGTTCACATAGTCAATTTGGGTATGTTAGGACTTTAGTTCTTTTGCACACTGGTATGTTAAAAACATTTGTTTAGATTTGTTTAGAGGAGAAACTGAGCTCTATACTATGTGTGGGAGGGTGGATGACTGATAGTCATTATTAACCTTTTCTCTTTTCAACCAAGCATGCCAGCATTGACCCTATGTGCCTGCCTCATAGGTGTAAAATGTGCCCTTTGTTATGGACCTCTCTTCTCTACTTCAAGTATTCCTTCTAAACATAACATATTATTCTTCCTTAGAAAAATTCTGGTAGATTCATATTTCCTGTTACCATATAAATTCAACTCCATATAAGAGACACAAAATAGCAGTGGCATAAATGAAATAGCACTCTATTTCTCACACACAGAAAAATCTGTGCAGGCATAGCAACTTTGCTCTGCAAGATCCCTGGGAGTCCAGACTCCTCCTCTCTTGTTGACCCACCAACTGTGTGGTATAGTTCTCATCCACATGGTCCAAGACAACTCACCCCATGTCTGTATTCCAACTAGTGGGAATAAGGAAAGAGAAAGGAGTAGGTGTGTCATTTCCCTTTAAAGGCAGGACCTAGTGTTACACATGTCACTTGATTCTCATCCTTTTGGCCAGCACTTGGCCGTACCCAGTCACAAGGGTGCCTAGGGCAGACAGTCTTTATTCAGAGTGGCCTTATACTAAGCTAAAAAAAGTCACTGTAGGAGACAGGAAGGTGGATACAAAACCCAGCAGTCTCTGCTTCAATAGTGTACTTTTCCCATGATGTTTTAGGCTTCTAGTGCTCCCTTAGAGATTGGCACTTGGGCAGCTGGCTGGCCTGCCTCTTATTCTGCATCCACCCTTGGGATTGCCACAAGGATGAGGAGGAGGATTGAGGTGGGTGATCCTACAATAAATTTTCAACAGCTGCAGCAACATCTCCTTCAATTATTTCATATATTTGACTTATGCGTAAGATACCATTTGAAGAAAGGGTTACCCAGCTGTGATGATTAATTTATCTGTCAACTTGATTGAGCCATGGGGTGCCCAGCAGTTTGATTAAATATTATTCAGATTGTGTCTTAAAAGTGTTTTTAGATGAGATTAACATTTGAATTGGTAGACTGAATAAAGAAGATTGCTCTTCCTAATGTGGGTGGGCCTCATCCAATCAGTTGAAGGCCTGAATAGAACAAAAGGGTTGACCCTCCATGAATAAGACAGAACTCTTCCTGACCGACTGCCTTGAGCAGGGACATAATCTTTTCCTACATTCCAACTTGTACTGAAACACTGGCTCTTCTTGGGGTATGAGCCTGCTGGCTTTCAGACTGGAACTTACACCATCAGACTCTCCTGGATCTCCAGCTTGATGACTGAAGATCTTGGGACTTCTCAGCCTTCATAACTGCATGAGCCAGTTCCTTATAATAAATCTCTCTCTGTATCTCTACCACTATCTCTATCTCTATCTTATCTCTATCTCCTATTGGTTCTGTCTCTCTGGAGAATCCTAACTAACATACAACTTTAAAAAAACACTAGAAGCCACTGATTTAGTCCCTATATGTAACAGATGGGGAAATTGGGGCCCAGAACCATTAAATGGCTCCCACAAATTAGCCACAAATCCCGGACTAGATACAGACTTCTAAACGTCAGTCTAATTTTCTCTCTACAGAGTGTTTCCTTGTCTTTCAGGTCATATTACAGATGAAAATATGCTGTGTTTTCTTAAAAGGTGTTTTCATGAACTGCTTCTCAAGTACAGTTGATCTTAGGTTTCCTATTATTTGAATAATCTCTATAGAAACTGTAAAATAAAAATTCACTTTTCATATGAAGGTTTCTCCTAGGCTAAAATGATGGGAAGATGTGAAAAACAGACATATTTTGCTATTTTAATGGTCAGCCTTGGAACAGAACATCCTCTAAAATCTGTCTGGTAGCTGAACTGCCTATTGAATTCCACAAGCAAATGCCAACATCACCAAAGTAAAAACCCAAGTGTTAGAGCAGAGAAACATTGTAAGCACTCAGCATTGAGCAGACTAGAATCCGATTTTATTTTCAAAGCTCAAAAATTAACTCTATGTGGCTATGTTTATATAAGTAACACTGTATCTCATTCTCCCTTGTGTGTGGGTAGAAGGAGAAAATAGTCTCTCTGGAACAGTTGGGAAGAATCATAATTTCTGTGCATACAGTGACAATATTTTCTGTACCCAAAATTAGGTCTTATCAGCAATGACTTTCAGGAAAGAGTTAATGGGAACTCTAGATAATGACTGAGGTGTTCTGGAAATTTGTGCCAATATTATGTTTCTATACAAGAAAATAAAAACAGCTTTTTTGAGATATGATTCACATAATGTGAAGTTCATTTAAAGTGTACAATTCAGTGGGTTTTAGTAATTCACAATGCTGTGTGGCCATCACCACTATCTAATTCCAGAACATTTTCATCACCCCCAAAAGAAGCTCCTTACTGGTTATCAGTGACTTCCCATTTTCTCCTCTCCCCAGTCCCTGGCAACCACTCATCTGTTTATATGGATTTGCCTATTTTGGACATTTTGTAGAACTTGAATTTTACAATATGTGACCTTCTGTATCTGGCTTCTTTCACTTAGCGTAACATTTTCAAGGTTTGTTCAAACTGTAACATCTATAAGAATTTCATTCCATTTTATGGCCAAATAATATTTCAGTATATGGATATGGCACATTTCTTTTTATGTACTCATCAGTTGATGAACATTTGTGTTGTTTCCACTTTTTGGCTATTATGACTAATGCTGTTATAACCATTAGTACAAGCTTTTGTGTGAACACATGTTTTCAATTCTTTTTGGTATATACCTAGTAGTGTCATTGCTGGGTCATATGGTTTCTCTGTTTGTTTGTTTATTTAAATTAATTAATTAATTAATTTTCTTATTAGTCATCAATTTTATACACATCAGTATATACATGACAATCCCAATCTCCCAATTCATCACACCCCCACCCCCACCCCACCCCCGCCGCTTTCCCCACCTGGTGTCCATACATTTGTTCTCTACTTCTGTGTCTCAATTTCTGCTCTGCAAACCGGTTCATCTGTACCATTTTCTAGGTTCCACATATATGCGTTAATATACGAAATTTGTTTTTCTCTTTCTGACTTACTTCACTCTGTATGACAGTCTCTAGATGCATCCACGTCTCTACAAATGACCCAATTTCCTTCCTTTTTATGTCTGAGTAATATTCCATTGTATATATGTACCACATCTTCTTTATCCATTTGTCTGTCGATGGGCATTTAGGTTGCTTCCATGACCGGGCTATTGTAAATAGTGCTGCGATGAACATTAGGGTGCACGTGTCTTTTTGAATTATGGTTTTCTCTGGGTATATGCCCAGTAGTGAGATTGCTGGGTCATATGGTAATTCTATTTTTAGTTCTTTAAGGAACCTCCATACTGTTCTCCATAGTGGCTGTATCAATTTACATTCCCACCAACAGAGCAAGAGGGTTCCCTATTCTCCACATCCTCTCCAGCATTTGTTGTTGGTAGATTTTCTGATCATGCCCATTCTAACTGGTGTGAGGTGATACCTCACTGTAGCTTTGATTTGCATTTCTCTAATAATTAGTGATGTTGAGCAGCTTTTCATGTGCTTCTTGACCATCTGTATGTCTTCTATGGAGAAATGTCTATTCACGTCTTCTGCCCGTTTTTGGATTGGGTTGTTTGTTTTTTTCATATTTAGCTGCATGAGCTGTTTCTGTACTTTGGAGATTAACCCTTTGTCAGTTGCTTCATGTGCAAATATTTTCTCCCATTCTGAGGGTTGTCTTTTCATCTTGTTTATGGTTTCCTTTGCTGTGCAAAAGCTTTGAAGTTTCATTAGGTCCCATTTGTTTATTTTTGGTTTTATTTCCGTTACTCTGGGAGATGGATCAAAAAAGATCTTGCTGTGATTTATGTCAAAGTGTGTTCTCCTATGTTTTCCTCTAAGAGTTTTACAGTGTCCGGTCTTACATTTAGGTCTCTAATCCATTTTGAGTTTATTTTTGTGTATGGTGTTAGGGAGTGTTCTAATTTCATTCTTTTACATGTAGCTGTCCAGTTTTCCCAGCACCACTTATAGAAGAGACTGTCTTTTCTCCATTGTATATCCTTGCCTCCTTTGTCATAGATTAGTTGACCATAGGTGTGTGGGTTTATCTCTGGGCTTTCAATCCTGTTCCATTGATCTATATTTCTGTTTTTGTGTCAGTACCATATTGTCTAGATTACTGTAGCTTTGTAGTATAGTCTGAAGTCAGGGAGTCTGATTCCTCCAGCTCCGTTTTATTCCTTCAAGATTGCTTTGGCTATTCGGGGTCTTTTGTGTCTCCATACAAATTTTAAGATTTTTTGTTCTAATTCTGTAAAAAATGGCATTGGTAATTTGATAGGGATTGCATTGAATCTGTAGATTGCTTTGGGTAGTATAAGCATTTTCACAATATTGGTTCTTCCAATCCAAGAACATGGTATATCTCTCCATCTGTTGGTATCACCTTTAATTTCTTTCATCAGTGTCTTATAGTTTTCTGCATACAGGTCTTTTGTCTCCCTAGGTAGGTTTATTCCTAGGTATTTTATTCTTTTTGTTGCAGTGGTAAATGGGAGTGTTTCCTTAATTTCTCTTTCAGATTTTTCATCATTAGTGTGTAGGAATGCAAGAGATTTCTGTGCATTAATTTTGTATCCTGCTACTCTACCAAATTCATTGATTAGCTCTAGTAGTTTTCTGGTAGCATCTTTAGGATTCTCTGTGTATAGTATTATGTCATCTGCAAACTGTGACAGTTTTACTTCTTCTTTTCCAATTTGGATTCCTTTTATTTCTTTTTCTTCTCTGATTGCTGTGGCTAAAACTTCCAAAACTATGTTGAATAATAGTGGTGAGAGTGGGCAACCTTGTCTTGTTCCTGATCTTAGAGGAAATGGTTTCAGTTTTTCACCATTGAGAACGATGTTGGTTGTGGGTTTGTCATATATGGCCTTTATTATGTTGGGGTAGGTTCCCTCTATGCCTACTTTCTGGAGAGTTTTTATCATAAATGGGTGTTGAATTTTGTCAAAAGCTTTCTCTGCATCTATTGAGATGATCATATGGTTTTTCTTCTTCAATTTGTTAATATGGTGTATCACATTGATTGATTTGCGTATATTGAAGAATCCCTGCATCCCTGGGATAAATCCCACTTGATCATGTTGTATGATCCTTTTAATGTGTTGTTGGATTCTGCTTGCTAGTATTTTGTCGAGGATATTTGCATCTATATTCATCACTGATGTTGGTCTGTAATTTTCTTTTTTTGTAGTATCTTTGTCTGGTTTTGGTATCAGGGTGATGGTGGCCTCATAGAATAGTTTGGGAGTTTTCCTTTTTCTCTGCAATTTTTTGGAAGAGTTTGAGAAGGATGGGTGTTAGCTGTTCTCTAAATGTTTGATAGAATTCACCTGTGAAGCCATCTGGTCCTGGACTTTTGTTTGTTGGAAGATTTTAAATCACAGTTTCAATTTCATTACTTGTGATTGGTCTGTTCATATTTTCTGTTTCTTCCGGGTTCAGTCTTGGAAGGTTATACCTTTCTAAGAATTTGTCCATTTCTTCCAGGTTGTCCATTTTATTGGCATAGAGTTGCTTGTAATAGTCTCTTAGGATGCTTTGTATTTCTGCAGGGTCTATTGTAACTTCTCCTTTTTCATTTCTAATTTTATTGATTTGAGTCCTCTCCCTCTTTTTCTTGATGAGTCTGGCTGATGGTTTATCAATTTTGTTTATCTTCTCAAAGAACCAGCTTTTAGTTTTATTGATCTTTGCTATTGTTTTCTTTGTTTCTGTTTCATTTATTTCTGCTCTGATCTTTATGATTTCTTTCCTTCTGCTAACTTTGGGTTTTGTGTGTTCTTCTTTCTCTAGTTCCTTTAGATGTAACGTTAGGTTGTTTATCTGAGATTTTTCTTGTTTCTTGAGGTAGGCTTGTACAGCTATGAACTTCCATCTTAGAGCTGCTTTTGCTGCATCCCATAGGTTTTGGATCGTCGTGTTTTCATTGTCATTTGTCTAGGTATTTTTTGATTTCCTCTTTGATTTCTTTAGTGAGCTCTTGGTTATTTAGTAATGTATTGTTTAACCTCCATGTGTTTGTGTTTTTTACGTTTTTTCCCATGTAATTGATTTCTAATCTCATAGCGTTTTGGTCAGAAAAGATGCTTGATATGATTTCAATTTTCTTAAATTTACTGAGGCTTGATTTGTGACCCAAGATGTGATCTATCCTGGAGAATGTTCCATGCTCACTTGAGAAGAAAGTGTAATCTGCTGTTTTTTGATGGAATGTCCTATAAATATCAATTAAATCTATCTGGTCTATTGTGTCATTAAAGCTTGTGTTTCCTTATTAATTTTCTGTTTGGCTGATCTGTCCATTGGTATAAGTGAGGTGTTAAAGTCCCCCACTATTACTGTGTTACTGTCAATTTCCTCTTTTATAGCTGTTAGCAGTTGCCTTATGTATTGAGGTGCTCCTATGTTGGGTGCACATATATTTATAATTGTTATATCTTCTTCTTGGATTGATCCCTTGATCATTACGTGGTGTCCTTCCTTGTCTCTTGTAACATTCTTTATTTTAAAGTCTATTTTATCTGATATGAGTATTGTTACTCCAGCTTTCTTTTGATTTCCATTTGCATGGAATATCTTTTTCCATCCCCTCACTTTCAGTCTGTTTGTGTCCCTAGGTCTGAAGTGGGTCTCTTGTAGACAGCATATAGATGGGTCTTGTTTTTGTGTCCATTCAGCAAGCCTGTGTCTTTTGGTTGGAGCATTTAATCCATTCACATTTAAGGTAATTATCAATATGTATATTCCGATTACCATTTTCTTAATTTTTGAGGGTTTGTTTTTGTAGGTCCTTTTCTTCTCTTGTGTTTCCCACTTAGAGAAGTTCCTTTAGCATTTGTTGTAGAGCTGGTTTGGTGGTGCTGAATTCTCTTAGCTTTTGCTTGTCTGTAAAGCTTTTGATTTCTCCATCGAATCTGAATGAGATCCTTGTTGGGTAGAGTAATCTTGGTTGTAGGTTCTTCCCTTTCATCACTTTAATTATATCATGCCACTCCCTTCTGGCTTGCAGAGTTTCTGCTGAGAAATCAGCTGTTAACCTTATGGGAGTTCCCTTGTATGCTATTTGTCATCTTTCCCTTGCTGCTTTCAATAATTTTTCATTGTCTTTAATTTTTGCCAATTTGATTACTATGTGTCTCAGTGTTTTTCTCCTTGGTTTTATCCTGTATGGGACTCTCTGTGCTTCCTGGACTTGGGTGGCTATTTCCTTTCTCATGTTAGGGAAGTTTTCGACTATAGTCTCTTCAAATATTTTCTCGGGTCCTTTCTCTCTCTCTTCTGCTTCTGGGACCCCTATAATGCGAATGCTGTTGCATTTAATGTTGTTCCAGAGGTCTCTTAGGCTGTCCTCATTTCTTTTCATTCTTTTGTTTTTATTCTGTTCCACAGCAGTGAATTCCACCATTCTGTCTTCCAGGTCACTTATCCGTTCTTCTTCCTCAGTTATTCTGCTATTGATTCCTTCTAGTATATTTTTCATTTCAGTTATTGTATTGTTCATCTCTGTTTGTTTGTTCTTTAATTCTTCTAGATCTTTGTTAAACATTTATTGCATCTTCTCAATCTTTGCCTCCATTCTTTTTCTGAGGTCCTGGATCACCTTCACTATCATTATTCTGCATTTTTTTTCTGGAAGGTTGCCTATCTCCATTTCATTTAGTTGCTTTTCTGGGGTTTTATCTTGTTCCTTCATTTGGTACATAGCCGTCTGCCTTTTCATCTTGTCTGTCTTTCTGTGAATGTGGTTTTTGTTCCACAGGCTGCAGGATTGTAGTTCTTCTTGCTTCTGCTGTCTGCCCTCTGGTGGATGAGGCTATCTAAGAGGCTTGTGGAAGTTTCCTGATGGGAGGGACTGGTGGAGGGTAGAGCTGGCTGTTGCTCTGGTGGGCAGAGCTCGGTTTCTCTGTTTTTAACATTTTGAGGAACTACTAAATTGTTTTCCATAGTGGCTATGGCATTTTACATTCCCACCACTAGTGTATGAGGGTTTTAATTTCTCCATATTCTCACCAACACTTGTTCTTATCAGTTTTTTTTTTAATTATAGCATCCTAGTGCATGTAAATTTGTATCTCATAGTTTTGATTTGCATTTTCATAACGATTGATATTGAGCATTTTTTCATTGCTTCCTGGTTATTTTTTTTATCTCTTTGTGAAGTACCTGTTCAGATATTTTTCCCTTTTAAAAAATTTCACTGTTTTTCATTGCTAATTATTAGAGAGATGAAAATCAAAACTGCCATAAGGTATCACCGAACACTAGCCAGAATGGCCATCATTTAAAAGTCTACAAATAACAAATGTGGGAGACAGTGTGGAGAAAAGGGAATCCTCCCACACTGTTGATGGGAATGTAAATTGGTGCAGCCATTATAGAAAACAGTATGAAGGTTTCTTAAAAAACTAAAGATAGAGTTACCATACTATCCAGCAACCCCACTCTTGGGCATGTATTTGGAGAAAACTCTAATTCGAAAAGATACATGCACCCCAATATTCATAGCAGCACTATTCACAATAGCCAAGACATGGAAACAACCTAAATGCCCATCGACAGAGGAATGGATAAAGAATATGTGGTACATATATACAATGGAATACGACTCAGCCATAAAAAGAATGAAATAATGCCATTTGCAGCAACATGGGTGTACCTAGAGATTATCATACTAAGTGAAGTAAGTCAGAAAAAGACAAATACCATATGATATCACTCATATGGAGAATCTAAAATATGGTACAAATGTACTTATTTACAAAAGAGAAATAGACTCACAGACTTAGAAAAGAAACTTATGGTTACCAAAGGGGAAAGGGGGTAGGGGAGGGATAAATTAGTAGTTTGGGATTAGCAGATAAAAACTACCATGTATAAAACAGATAACAAGGTCCTACTCTATAGCACAGGGAACTATATTCAACATCCTGTAATAAAACATAATGGAAAAGAATAAAGTACTGAGTTTTTAAAATAAGTTCTTTGTTAGGTATATGTATTGCAATTATTTTCTCCCAGTGTGTAGCTTGCTTTTTTTTTTTTTTTTAAATTATTTGTTTATATAACATTTTATTTATTTATTTATTTATGGCTGTGTTGGGTCTTCATTTCTGTGCGAGGGCTTTCTCTAGTTGCGGCAAGTGGGGGCCACTCTTCATCGCGGTGCGCAGGCCTCTCACTATCGCGGCCTCTCTTGTTGCGGAGCACAGGCTCCAGACGCGCAGGCTGAGTAATTGTGGCTCACGGGCCTAGTTGCTCCGCGGCATGTGGGATCTTCCCAGACCAGGGCTCGAACCCGTGTCCCCTGCATTGGCAGGCAGATTCTCAACCACTGCGCCACCAGGGAAGCCCTGCTTTTTTATTTTTTAATGTCTTTCAAAGAAGAGAAAAATTTAATTTTGATGCAAATTTAATTTACCAATTTTTTTTCTATTATTGTTTGGTTTTGGTGTTCTGTTTATAAAATCTTTTCCTTTTCCAAAATTGTGAAAATTTTCTTACATGTTTTCTTTCAGAAGTTTTAGAGTTTTAACTTCTATGCATGGTTCTATAATGTATTTCAAGTTAATTTTTCTATATGGTATGAGTTAAAAGTTGAGATTTTTTCCCCCTTATGATATCTAGTTGTTCCAACACCACCTGTTATCATTTCCTCACTGAATTTCCTTGATGACTTAGTCAAAATCAATTGGCTATATATGTCTATTTCCAGACTATACTGATTGATCTGTGTTGATCTACGTGTCTAGCACTTCACCAACAACGTATTGTCTTGGTTTCTATAGCTTTATACTAGGTCATGAAATCAAGTAGTGTAAGCCTTCAAATTTTGCTCTTCTTTGCAAGATTGCTCTGGCTATTCTATGCCTAGCATTTCTATACAGATTTTAGAATCAGCTTATTAATTACTACGAAAAAAGCCTGTTGGGATTCTGATTGGCATTGCTTTCAATCTATAGATAAGTTTGGGGAGAAATGATATCTTAATAAAATCAAGTCTTCCAATTTATGAATGTAAGATTACTCTCCAATTATTTCAGTCTTTAATTTCTCAAGTTTCATCAGAGATAATGTGTGTTTTTCATTACATTTATCCTTAAGTATTTTAGCATTGTTTGTTATTATAAATGGTTTTGTTTTTAAATATATTTTCCAGGTTTTTGTTGCTGGTAAAAATAAACACATTTGATTTTAGTGTATTGACCTTGTACCCTACAACATTACTAAATTCACTGAATTGTTTGAAAATTTTCTATATATTTATTAGAAATTTTTTTTTCTTTAATAAATTTATTTATTTATTTTTGGCTGTGTTGGGTCTTCGTTTCTGTGCGAGGGCTTTCTCTAGTTGCGGTGAGCGGGGGCCACTCTTCATCACGGTGCGCGGGTCTCTCACTATCGTGGCCTCTCTTGTTGCGGAGCACAGGCTCCAGACGCACAGGCTCAGTAGTTGTGGCTCACGGGTCCAGTTGCTCCGTGGCATGTGGGATCTTCCCAGACCAGGGTTCGAACCTGTGTCGCCTGCATTGGCAGGCAGATTCTCAACCGCTGCACCACCAGGGAAGCCCCTAGAATTTTATACATACACAGTCATGTTGTCTGTGAATAAAGACAGTTATACTTCCTTCTTTCCAGACTTTTTGCCTTTTATTTTCTTCTGTTGCCTTATTGAACTGGTTAGAACTTCCAGTCTAATGCTGAATAGAGTATAAGATTAGGCATCTTTGCTTCATTCCTGATCTTTTAGGAGGAAAAAATTAATTCTTTCACCATTAAATATCATGTTACATGTAGATTTTTCATAGCTGCCCTTTATCAGATGAAGATATTCTTTTCTATTTCTATTTTGTTTAGAATTTTTAATCACGAGGTCATGTTGAAATTTGTAAAAAGCTCTTTCTGCATCTATTGAGATGGTCATATGATTTAGCTCTGTTGTTAACATAGTCAATGAAATTTGATTTTTACATACATGTTTATGAGGGATATTGATCTTTGGTTTTCTTCTAATGCCCTTGTCAGATTTTGGTATCTGCTGGCCATATAATATAGATCAGGAGTGTTCTTTTCTCCTCTGTCTCCTGAGTGTGTATAAGATTGTTATTATTTCCTGCTTAAATGTTAGAATTCACCAGTATGGCAGGTTGGAATCTCTGTAAGCAAAGCCGAGATGAAGTTTGAGGATGGAAGATGTTTTCCTGTGATCAACACTTCTGTTGGGAGAGGGAAGAGTATTGGGTAAAGCTAGAAGTTAAACTTCAGTGAAGGCCCAACAAGCCTTGGCTAACCTGGCAGGCAGGGGACTTTGGAGCCAGTGTTGCTCTTTAGGGCTTTAGGCCAAGTATTTTCACCTTTCCTTGCAGGTTGCTGCAGGAAGGTCATGACAATGGATGGGGCAGTGCTCTGCAGACCAGGTGGGCCCCATCAGTGCCGGCCTACTCAGTATCTGCATTCTAACCCATGTCCCTCTGCTTTCTGAGATGGCCAGTTCCATGAGCGTTCTGCTTCCTGAACCCCAGTCCAGGAAGTGCTGGGCCAGTTGTGGGGCTCACCTCCTTTGCTTTCCTTTACTCTGGGATCATAGTTCTCCATTCCTGTAGTCAAAGAAATTTGGTGTTTTGTATACCTTTTTCAGTTTTATAGCTGTTTTCAACAGGAGGGCTGTTTCAAGACCAATTACTCCAACAGGTTGGGAAGAAAAAAATTCTTAGTTTAGCTTTTGCCAGCCAGTTACAGAGACATTTATTTTCATTATCTTTGTTAGGAATTTAATTTTAACACAACATTATCATTTTAAGATATATTGTTCCTCAGCTGACTACAAAAGCTTAACAAACTTGGAAATAACAAAAGGTAGCAATAAATGCAGATCATAGCTCAGAATGTTTTGCTAATGCAGGTCTCTTTTCAGATGTTCACTCCTCCCCTTACCATCACAATAATACCATTTTTTAAAAAAATGAAATGAATCACATACACCAGTTTCATGGAAGATTTCCTGACTGCTCAGCCAAAACGGAAGAGCTCCATGATATCTTCCCTCACAAGCCAGTTCTGCTCACAAACCTGAGTGACATTTCCACATTTGCATAGTGGGGCTCTGGTGGCCCACACTTTGGACTCTCAGGATTCTTTGTACCTACACATTCTCGGGGGCTGGAAAGTCAAATTTGGGAAGTTTTTAAGGTTCATGTTTTTCAAGAAAGAGTATTTGGGATAAAAATTGGTTAGCTAGAATGAAAGGAAGCAGGAGATGGTATAGAGAAGGGAGGAGCTTTTGACATATTTCATTTTCATTTTCGTACATTGCTAGGTATACAGTAGGCACTCATGTAGACAATAGACACTTGGTTATTGGTTGATGTGGAATTTCAACATTCAGTATAACCGATAGTTTTCCTTTATTAGCAGTCAGCTCAATTTTCAGCCCTACGTTTCCCTGTGGAAGGAATCATTGCTTTATTTTGGCACTTTTGAAATAACGGCAGAAATTTTGAATGCAGTAGCAATAGCAATGGAATGGAAAAGAATTAACAGCAAGTGAAATTTCTAGTGTGGGTGCTGAAAACTAATGAAATGCTGTATTATTCTGTGTTCTGCTCTAGAGAACTTGCGATATTCTTCTCTAGTTAAATTTGACTCTATAACTTGTAGAAATGTGAAGAATAAAAAGTTCAGAAACATTTGTGTTCAAATAGAGTGCAATTAAAAAGTCCCAGACAAGCATTATAAGCTCATAAACAAGAGAGCTAGCAAGAAGAAAAAATTCAAGAAGCCAATGCTGAAGCAAGTTATAACTTGCCAGATATGAGAAAGGCAATAGAAAATCAAAAAGAGATGAAAAAAAAAAAAAGAACAATGTGACCACTAATTAGCAAATGGAAAAAGATAATTAGGGGCCCCAAAGAGGGCTGAATTATTAAAAATGCTTCTTCAGTTTCAACAAAGAAATTCCAGGCAGTGACAAGCTTTTAAACTTACAATGAGGACTGATGAATAGAAAATAATTGGTATCAGGATATTTCAGGGAACAAAGAAATAAATGAGTCCAAGCTACAATATTAAAACAAGCTACTGAGCTAAAAGATTTCTGCTAAAGGTAGAAGATGTCACTGTGCTCTCTGCCCTCCTCTGTGCTTCCACATCTATTTTGATTCTTCTGTTCTGGGTGGTCAAACTTCTGGTAAATGTTTCTCTGGAAGACGTTGTTTTTTGCTGGTTGTTGGGTCACTGCCATCTGCCATAACCACATCCTCAAAAAATACACAAGCAAACAGATTCCTTATGAATCTTCATTTTCAAGATGCTTCTGACTGGTTTCATCCATAGTTTGCAATGATCTTGAATGAGGTCTGATTATTACTGGTATAATGAGCACTGAAACAAGACCACAAAGCAAAGGAGAATGTCTTTTGGCTAGAATTCGTTAAAGAAACATGAAAAATGCAAACTGTTCCTGACAATAAAAATAGTTACCATGTCTTATGTGCCTAGCACTGGCAGGCGCTACACACATAATGTCTGATTTAATCCTCACAACAATCTTATGAAGTTTGTGTAATGATTCTTGTTTTACAGATGAGGAAACTGCAGTTCAGACAGATTCGATAACTTGCTCAAGACCTCCTAGCTGATAAGTAGCAGGACTGGACTTGATCCAACTGCTTCTGACACCAAACCCCACGCTCTTACGTGACACAATGTTCCCATTATTTGAGAGTCCCTTTACAACCTTCAGTGCTTTCACATAAGAAATGACAGCTAGCAAAATCTGATGACGGTTTGAAAAAAGCTGCTATAATAAGAGAGAAAACAAAAGAAAGTGGGAGTGAATCTTAAATCAGGGGTTAGATGCTAAAGTCCATGAGAAAAAAGAAAATACCTTATACACAAAATTAACTTTGAGTGGTTATGATGGATTAAGCATGCTCTACCCTATCTCCCTGATTGCAGCTTTGGACAGAATACAATAAAGCTATCTGAGAACATTGAAGAGTAAATAATAGCAGGCATACTGGGGAGAAAAATTAAATCTTGAAGAATGACTGGTACAGGGTAGACTTTCCTTTCTTTCTTTCTTTCTTTCTTTCTTTCTTTCTTTCTTTCTTTCTTTCTTTCTTTCTTTCTTTCTTTCTTTTCATTTCTTTTCCTTTCCTCTCTTTCATCCACCATGTCTTCCAGTTTACACTTGAAAGCAGCCTGAATCCTAGAATCGTGCAGAGAGTGTAGACAAAAAAAAATAAATAAATAAAAGCTGAGAAAAGCCCTCACTTTTTGGCTAGAGGACCAGGAAGTGGAACCCTTGCATGGCAAAGCATGGGAAGAAATGCTCCTTCCCTTTATTTTCCTCTCTTTTTTACTCTCTCATTCCTACTCTGAGGCAAACCCCCTTCAGGAAGCTGGACTTCTGTCGTGGCAGCAGAGACTGTACTCAAATCACTGAGACAGTTAAATCTCAGGTCTAAAATACGGACACCCAAATCTCTGAGAGCATACCTTTCTCTCTGACAAGTGGACTTTGTGGTCTCTTACTCCTATACCTTTAAGGTGGACAGTGCAGGGAGAATACAAATCCAGTTTTCTAGCTACAGGACCAGGAAAAGGGACCTCTTGGAGCTAGAGAGTGTGTGATATCCCAGAAAGAAAGGAATTGAAAAAAGAGAACCCCTAAATCTGTGTATCAAATCCTGGACTCATCACTGAATTGCACATGCATGTAATGGATCTGAAGCAACATACTGAAGGCTTGCAGAGCTTGTAAACCACCTCTGAGTCCCGACCTGAGTGATGCTCTCATGTGGCAGACTCAAATAGTACAGCAAAGGCTTTGAACACTAAACTGACATTGAAGCCACAACACATAAAGGTGTATCAGGAGTTCACTCTGAATCTAAACAGATTGATCTTTTGCTAAAACAAAAACATCAACATTCTCTATAGGATTTAAACAGGACCCAAAAACTCAATAGAAAATATTCAAAGTGTTCAGGATATACTCTGATATTATGCAACATACAAAGAAGCAGGAAAAAAAAAAATCTCAACAATTCTCATGGGAAAATACAGTAAACAGATTCCAACCCCAAAATGACTCAGATGTTGGAACTATCAGATAAAGATTTTAAAGTAGTTATTAAATCTATGCTGTACGAAGTAAAGGCAAACACTCTTGAAATGAAGTGAAAGATTGAAGTTTTCAGCAAATAAATGAAAACTATAAGAAAAAAATCAAATGAATATTTTAGACCTCAAATCTGATAATAACTGAAATAAAAATCCCCATGGAATGGTTCAATAGCAGAATGGAGATAACAGAGGAGGCAAAGAACTTGAAAATAGATAAATAGAAATTATCCAAGGGAAACTGTAAAATACTTGAACATATCAAGATCTGTGGGATGCATTTAAGGCAATGCTTATAGGAAAATTTAATATGTGAATTAAAAATATTAAATTTAAAACATTAAAATGTATTAGTAAAGAAGAATGGTCTCAGGTAAAAATCTAATATTGTACCTTAAGAAGCTAGAAAAAAGAAGAGTAAACTAAACCCAAAGCAAGCAGAATGAAGGAAACAATAAACAGCAGATACTAATGGAAATGAAAACAGAAAAACAATAGAGAAAATCAGTGGGATCAAAAGCTGGTTCTTTGAAAAGATGAATAAAATCTAGACTGAGGTGAGAGAGAGAGAGACACACACACACATGAATTACCGATATCAGGAACAAAAGAGGGGATATCATGAAAGATCCCACAGAATTACAAATATGACAAGAGAATACTGTAAATAATTCTATGCCTATAAATTCAACAACTTAGATGAAATGGACAAATTCTTTGAAAGACACAAATTGCCAAAGCTTACACAAGAAGAAATAGATAACCTGAGTAGTTTCATATATATTAAAGAAATACAATTCAAGTTAAAGACCTGCCAACAAGGACAACTTCAAGCCTAGGTGACTTCACTGGTGAATTCTGCCAAATATTTGAGGAAGAAATAATACCAATTTCACACTATCTCTATTCATTCCATGAGGCCAACATAATTTGCATGCAAAACCAGGGGAGTTAAAAAGAAGAATAAAAAGAAAAGAGGAGGAAGGAGGAGAAGAAAACTTTAGCTCAATGTCTCTCGTGAACACAGGCACAAAAATCCCCAACAAAATATTGATGATTCAAATCCAGCTATATATAAAAAGTATAACATATCCCTCCCAAATCAGGGGTCAGGAGAAGTGGTTTATCCTGGGAATACAAGATTAGTTCAACATTCTAAAACAATCAGCATAACTCACCATATTATATTAATAGACTAAAGAAGAAAAAGCATAAGATCATTTTAATGTAAAAAATTCAACAAAATTCAACATACATTCATGACAAAAACCCAAATTGATAAAGAGTATCTATTAAAAATAAAACTCTAAGGACTTCCTTGGTGGCACAGTGGTTAAGAATCCGCCTGCCAGTGCAGGGGACATGGGTTCGAGCCCTGGTCTGGGAAGATCCCACATGCTGCGGAGCAACTAAACCCATGTGTCACAACTACTGAGCCTGCACTCTAGAGCCCGTGAGCCACAACTACTGAGCTCGCGTGCCACAACTACTGAAGCCTGCATGCCTAGAGCCCGTGCTCCGCAACAAGAGAAGACACCACAATGAGAAGCCCGCACACCACAACAAAGAGTAACCCCCGCTCGCCACAACTAGAGAAAGCCTGCGCCCAGCAACGAAGACCCAATGCAGCCAAAAATAAATAAATAGAAAATAAATAAATTTATTAAAAAACAAAACAAAACAAAACTATAGCTAGCATCATATTTAAGGATGAAAGACTGGATGCTTCTCCTCTAAGATTGGGAACAAGGTAAGGCTGGCTACTTTCACAATTCCTATTCAGCATCATTCTGGTCAGTGCAATAAGGCAAGAAAAAGACATAAAGCCATATAGACTGGAAAGAAAGAAATAAAATTGCCTTTATTCACAGATGACATGATTCTCTAAGTAGAAAATGCCAAGGATTCTAAAAAAGTTCCTAGAACTATTAAGTGAGTTTAGCAGGGTTGCAAGATACACAATCAATGTACAAAATCAATTGTATTTCTCTCTATGTACCATGAACAATTAGAAAGAGAAGTGTTTTTTTGTATCTTCTTCTTTTTTTGTTTTAGATTCCACAGATAAGTGATATCATATCATGTTGACCTGGATTCAACAGGTCAACACTGGAACCCAGCTTATGCAGAAGAAAAGGCTCCAATCAGTTTGGGATTTAGAAGGCAGAATTTTTTTTCCATTAAAGGAGAGAGTTTTGCAGCTGATACTCATGGCTGCTCTCTTTGCAGTTCTTCTATTTTGTGAATTTTTTATCTATTACTTAGTAATCTTTCAATATAGTTGGCCTGAGATGAAAATGTCAGCTTTTGGTTCTTGATCCTGCACTAATGTGGATCATGTTTTTGGCTGAGAGCCACTTACTTGAGGAAATAAGAGGTCACGAGATGGACGGATTATGAAGAAAATGGCAAATAGAGAGAACCTTCCAGACCATGCGTAGGTGCTGCAACCTGAGACCATCTTTGCTCTGATTGATGCCTCAGAAGAAAGGAAGGTGGGGCTCCTTCTAGGCTGATGAATGATTTGGGGAGATGTTGTCAAGTGTTCAGTCATCCACCTCACGTGCAGCTCAGTGTCGTTGCTGGCCACCATGACAACTGGCTTCCACTATCAGATGAAGACATACAACATAAGATGACTTTAGAAAACCTCTTTTGTTGTAAAAGGATGCATTTTGCGACAGTGGATGCACTGCCCTGGAAGGGAATGGCTGCACTAATTGTTCTGCCACAGCAGCTTATAATTTCTTACAAATGGAATCGCTGTCACCAGCGGGAACATCATTTTGGCCAGTGTAGAAATAAGCAACAGCTTCCCGCTGCAGCCCTGTCTTTCTGCAGCCTTATCCACTTTCTCTGAAAAGTGATACTAAATGTTGCTAGAAGATTCTGCTCATTTAAGGATAAATGTGGTGTCCTGTCTTGAGGCTTCACCAAAGTCACTGGGGGTGGCCTTAGTCTCGTCTGATCCCGAGTGGCCTTGTGCACAGCACCTGAACCCACGAGGTTAACAATCCTTGGCCTTTTACTTGGAAAAAGAGAAACCAGCTTCATCTCATCTTGGGCAGTGTAGCATCCACAGATTTTTCTCTCTCTAAGTGCTCCTTCCATTTGGAGACACGATTCTAATCATGTACAGAAGAGCAGCTGTGTTCCTGGTGGTCCCCATGTTAGCTCACCTTGTGCTTTTAACTTCACCTATTCTTTTCAGGGGAAATTTCCTTGGAAAGCATGAGGTAATGTAAAAAGCAAGAGATCTGCATTGAATAATGAATGTTAAATACAGAGAAACTGAACTTCATGCAGAGTATATGTTAGAATGTGTTGAATGATAAATACAAATGCAGACCATTTTCATGGCCCTCATCTAAATTCTAAATCATTGGTAAGAATTACTGCAAAAGAAACAGTTGATTGACCTGCTTTCATGCTATAAAAATGGAACAAGTATTATACAACAAATCTCTTTTCTTGCTATTTCATTTTTATTGTTTTTTTAATGTAATGAATGGTTGTATCTGCACAATATATAAATGTTATTAGTGTCATACCTTGCATGCACCATATACCTCCCTTTCTAGGATGCATGAGGCAGCCCTGGAATACACATGTGATTGTGTATGTACATATGTGTTAATTTGCTTCCATCCTCATATGAAGTAGTTCTCAAACTCCTCAATATTATAAAGCTGCTCACTTAATGAAAGATGTAGCTCCTGTGAACAGGAGCATATTGTTTTACTTGACTAATGTTTCTTGGCTAAATTAATTGAATTAGATATTTAAATAGGTGTAATTTTCTCTCCTCTAGACAAAATTGTCAAATCTGAATCTAATGTCTTTCAATAAGTAAAACAAACTTTTAAAAAATGAAGGAGGAAATGGCCTTTGCTATTTTCGAAATACAGCAATTGTATTTTGATAATCTTGAGCCAAAGAAAATGTATTCTTCTATATTTTTTGAGTCTATTTTTTTCTTTAATTGAACTTTTAAATAGGCAGCTGAATTAGTGTAAGACCATCTTAAGGGGGAAAATTACTGAGTAATTATACATTTAACAAAATAGAAATTCACTTTGGGGAGCATGGTATCTTTAGTTTTTCTATGTCTGTATTTTACTTGGAAAGTGTGTGGAGAATTGAAAATCATTTCCTTTTATATGTCTTAGTTGAACTGAGATTTTTATGAACAGTTAAGGTTGAGAGAGGTGATAAACTAATCTAATGAGATAAAAAATACATTATGGTTAGGTTGATTGTCTATAAAATTTTTATCTTTCATTTCATGGACATGTAATGTTCAAATTTGAATAAAGGAAATTATAAAAGATTACAAATCTTAATTGATACATAGCTTTAAAAGATTAAAAGCAGTCTAGATAGTGGAAGAGGAAATTAATGAAGTAATGTAGGCTATCATTTCTCTGGATGTGTATTATTGAAATGACCGTCTTGGAAATTTATACAGGTTATCTAATACAAGGCAACTATGTATAGAACATGACACCTTGCTGCTACAGTAAATCTTGTTTTCAAGCTATTATATGATACTACAAGTTTAAGGATATTATTCAAGTGTGTGCAATCACCATATACTTTGACTTTATAAAACTGTTTTAAAGTCTCTTTATTTAAAAAAACTATTTCTTTATTCTCTTAAGCCAGACACAAATATGCACTTTTTAAATTTCCTTGTTATTTGCACAATGGAGCCTGAGGTTGATAACAATTCAGATGTTTTGACTGAGAGAATGGTTGGACTACTCAGAATCAGGGAGTTTGTGAAAGTCTTTTTTATTTTACTTAACATTTTCTTATGAAAGTTTAAAAAATATAGAAAACATGAAAGAATTTTACAGCAATCCCCCACATATTTACCACTTAGATTCAACATTTAACATTTTACTATACTGGATTTATCACATTTCTATCCATCTAGCCAATCCCCGATCCATCCATCAATCCATCTTATTTTTTGATGCATTTCAAAGGAGTTGCAGACATCAGTATACTTCCCCTCAAGTACTTCAGAATGCTAACATTAACTGGAACTGTGAAAAACTTTTAATAGCAAAAGAATTAAAAATCACTTGTCTGGAGAGGAACATAAAGTCCTTGGATACTTGAAAAAAAAAGATAAAGCTACAATTTGGACACCTGGATGAATTTCAGTGTTTAATAGCTAAGCCTCAGAAAAATAAAGACAAATCAATAACACAGCTCATGATGATGGTAAAAACAAACCTCTAAACCCCCGAACTTTCATCAACAGGAAGAGGGCTTTGAAAGTCAGTCATCCTCCAAAAAGAGGCATTTTCTGCGAAGCCCAGCTCAGATACGGCTGTAGAGGTCTCTTCCACTCCCCCGCCCCCCCACCTTTAAATATGGCCAAATCCTGACAAAGGCAAAGAAATAGAAGAGAGCTTTCTACCTACAAAGGCAGAAAGTCATTAGCTGACCCGGCTATTGTTTCAGCATTCTGGATAATCTACTAACCAGCCAATTAACTCCCAAGTAAGTAACAAGCTGCTACAAGCTAGTTCTAGTAATTTCTAAAATCCAGGTGCTAAAGAATGTAGAGCTGTTTGCTTGCACTGCCAAAATGTAACAGAGAAGTGGCCACATGACAAGGAATTAGTTGATCTGGCTTCTCTGCATTCTAAGCACATCAGGACCAGTCTGTGTTTAGGAGAAAATATTTAATAAGCTTTGAGAATGCTAAGAGGCAAATCATCTTGGGTGTCAGTGTTGCTCGTCCAGTGTCTGACCTAACTGCATGCAAAGAATTTTCTCAGCGGATTTAACATTCAGTGAATTTCACAGAAATCTAATTTTCATCCCTAAACTTCCATTCCGTAGTGAGCCGTGACCGCCTCCATTTACTGTTGAAGATGGTCTCACAGAATTTTTCCTCTCTGATTGGTGCTTGATTTATAAAAATAAGGTCTTGCCTTTTCTGGCCCACGTCCAGGCATGACAGGGAAGCTCTGTTAAGCCCCTAATCTCCACCCGGAGCTCTTTTGGAAGCTGAGTGTTCAGAGCAGTGATTCCTGCTGCCAGGTGTTCCCTGAAGTAGCCTCCCCCCTCCTCCACCTTTCTTTCTATCTAGTCCCAGCTCCATGGCGACAATCTTAGCTCCTGGTGATCTGGTTCAGGGAGGACAGAGGCTGGCCTCAGCAAGCCAGCTCTAAGGGACCTGAGAAAGGGGACGCCATTGCCCAGGTAACTCTCACTAAATGGAGGTCTTGGGGCCATGGCCAACCACCGTCTAGGTAGGCATGGGACCTAAGGAGGAATATTTGAATCAATGGAGGGAAAGGAAGGGGCCCCAGAAAGTTTCCATAACCTGCTAGACAGGCCTGCACCTAATATTTGCAGGGCCCATGGCAAGGTACAAATGGAGGTTTGTATACCTTATGTCTAAACATCTAGAAGGTATAAATAACCTAACAAATTGTTAAACAAAATATATCTATATACTTTGACAAATATACCTTTATAAAGACCTGGAAGGCTGGCTTTGAATTCAGAATTCCCAGACTCCTCTGAGATCTGAGCTTGAACATGGCAGCACAGGAAGATCAATTCCCAGCCACAGCCTGCAACCTGCTCCCCTCTCCCTCCCTCTCACACCCTCCACCCCGTCCCATCACACACAGCCTGGCCCTTCTTGGCCTTTCTGTCCCAGCTCCAGCCATGTGCCTGCAAACAGCAGATCCGTGGTCTCCCCTCAGGTCCAGGGGAGCAAACATACCAGGTGTGGTCCATTCTCCAGAGCACAGACTCCTGGGGCTCATCCCCTTTGCCCACAGATCCCTCACCTAGTAGGCAGGGATGCAGCCCAATGTTGGCCAGAGCAGGACACTTTAAAGCATGGGGCCATCTTGCCTGGTCCAAGGCAGTTTTACAGGAGCTCTTATGTATTTTCAGATTTACTTCTTAAAGAGGTGATGGGGATGGGGGGCAGGGGGCAGGGCACTGTGTAATGTCTCCCTGGGCCCAGGGAAGCCAATTAAAATGATTTCTCTCCTTTTGTCAGAGATATATAGGAACTGATTCTTTCTGCTGTTTCTTCTATGTTGTGATGTTGGGAGCTGTGCAGCCATTCTGGAGCCATGAAAGGAATTAGCTAAGGACAAGCCAACCCACTGAGAATGGCAGAGTGGAAAGGAGAGAAGAACCTGTATTGCCAATGACATTGTTTAGCCCCTGAATTATCCAAACCTGAAGACATTTGACCTTTGGTCTTACTGTAGATAATACATGTCCTACTGAGATAATAAATGTCTTTGTTGTTTAGGCCAGTTTAAATTGGGTTCTGTATACATGTTGCCCAAAGCATCCCAAGGGGACACCACTACATAGATCATTAATGCATAGTGAAGATGCAATTATGAAGTGCAGCCATTGAAAAGTGCATCAAACTTAGAGGCGGGATACACAGTTCTGGTGCCAGTTCCTGGGCTTGGAATCTGTTTCACTGGCTATTGCTCATTACTGTTACTAGTTTTGGTTCTCTCATCCTCTGGACTCTTGAATCTTGCTTGCCTAGGCCTGTGGTACTGACCAGATTCTTCCTATCTGAGCTGACTTTACCTAAGCAATCTTCCCTGCCGGGATATTTCCCTGCAGTATTACCAGTTGGATCTCTTCCCCTGACCCCCTCCCCCAGCCCACCCTGCCCAAGAATTCCATCCCTTACCTGCTATCCCTATGGTGCCTTCTAGAACAGTCCTGCCCTCCTCCCAAGTCTATGCCCTCTGCACCAGCTTTGCCTACTCTGTTTATGTCTTAGTAAAACAAAAGGGCAGTCTTACATTTTTGAATCACATTGAACTTTTCTCTAAGAACTGACCCCCAGTACTCATAGGCTCTAGAACAAGATTCTCAAGCTGGGAAGAGGAGAGCTATTTTGGCAATGAGAGGACACTGGCAATGTCTACAGGCATTTCTGGTTGTTATAACTGGGGGATGTTACTGGCATCTACTGGGTAGAGGCCAGGGAGGCTGTTAAACATCCTATAATGCAAAGGAGAGCCTCCCATGACATTTTGGAATTATCTGGTCCAAAATATCAATTAGTGCTGAGGCTGAGAACCCTTGCTCTAAAAAAATGTTGAAAAAAAAATACATCACATTCCAAGGCTTTCACAGCTTTGCAGTATCCCCACTCCTGCTTCCTCCACCAGCAGAAATCCTGCGCCCTTCTGCTGAATGACTCTTTTGTATTCTCTGTGGCTCAGACACAAGAGGAGGCCTCCTGGACTTGGTTATCATTTATCTAACTGTGCTTCCTCTGGACCCTTCTGATTTTTTAAAAAGGACTGTATGAATAATGAAAGCTTACTTCGGGGACAAGAACCTTTGATCTTCCAGGCCATTTCCTGTTTCCCCGAAGGATTTTACTCTCTCCTTCCTCCTCTTCAGCATAATTCTAAAATCATATAACCATGTCCTTAATCACACCCTCTTTGTAATGTTAGTAGATTGTAGCCTTAGGAAACTAGACCATATCTTAGATGGCTGCTGCCCCTGTTAAGGTTCAAATTTACAGTCTGCTCTGCTTTTGTGGAAACCTAACATCTTCACAGCGAGGGTGGCCTTCATACATCTTTTCCGTGAAAGTTTATTTTTGCAGAATTTCCTTTCAAGATGGTAGATTACCATACATTCTGGGGCAGAAGGTGAGAGAGGAAAGTCCATCACTGATAGAAAAAGGAACTAGCTGGCCTGATCTCTATGGGATAATATAAGAGGCTGAATCAGATCATTGAATTTTTTGACTCGCTGGATTAACTCAGGCTTATTCATTAAGTGTCTTCTAAGTCTTGAAACTTCCTAGCTATGAAAGATGAGAGATCACTGCTCCGAAACAAGAAGGAACACCAGCTTGTGCCATGAAGGATTATGGAGGTGCGGGACCAGAAAAATCAAAGTTGGGAGCTTAATTTTTATGTTCCATAAAATGGGAAGCTACTTTTGTAACTATGACCTCAGCTCTTACAGTGAGTTAGAGATTTCACCCACGTCGTGATTTCATTTGCCCCTCATCACAGCAACCCTGTGTGGCAGGCAGGTCAAGTATTATTCCTCTCATTGGACCAAGAGGAATGAGAAGCTACAAAGGTTAAATGACTTACTTAAGATAAGCAAAACTTAAAGCTGTATTAACTCACTGAAAGATGCATGTGTTTTGACCGCAACCAAATATTTCAGATCTTCCCCAGGACAGTTAAGACTTAAAGCAATCTGTTCCTTATCCCGATACGTTCCTTTCTCAGATAACAAGTCCTAATTTTTAAATTCAGAATATATAGTTGCTGGAACGTAGACCTGGAGTGGTCAAAGAGGAATCCCTTCATTTATTCACGTAGCTACCGTTGATTATGGTGCACGTGTTACGTGTGAAGTTTTGTATTAGGAACTAGAGAGGGAGGGGGGAGACAATGACAAAAAAGACATGAAGTGTGATTTTTGCCCTTAAGTGGCTTGTAGTCTTCTAGAGGATGCAGATGTGTAAACCACCAGCAGTCACAAAGGCAGAAGAGTTTGAAAGGGGCAGAAGCCACAGTTTTGGAACTAGAGCGGAAGAAGCATTCATTCTGCCTTTGAGAGAAGAGGAGAAGCTTTGAGGGGGGAGAGTCAGCATATAAGCTGGGCTTCCAAAGAGCAGAATTCTGAAAACCTGAGAAGGTAAGCATACCACAGAGAAGCAAGAAGTATTCACTCTTGACATTCGTCGTGAAGCTCTACCCAAAGTTTCACGTGTAACATCAACTTAGGTGCTTTCAATTCATTATTTGACAGTGTCTTAGATTGTAAATCTGCTGCCTTATTCTCGCAAGAGAAGTAGTCTGTCTCTTTTCCTTCTCAGAAATGAGTATGGCCTCTCGTTAAGGACACAGACTAAATGGAACTTTTAAAAGGGAAAGTTATTTCATTTCAGTTTTCAAGGTCAGTGCAACCTTGATCATTTGCCTTTTCTGTATCTTCTTCCTAGCATAACCTGGCAAAAATATATGTAACTGGATATAGATATATATGTAGATAGAGGTACAGATGTAGACAAGTGTGTGTATGGATACACACACAATTTTTTTTTCTATGTATCAGGCGCCGTGAACATATAATTACTCGATTTTCATAGGTCTGTGAGTTAGGTGGGGTTCTTATTCCTATTTTATAGTTAAGGAAACGGAGGTTCATTGAAATAGAATAATATGTTTACAATCACACAGACATGAAGTGAGAGACACAGGATTGAAAGGTGTCTGTTTCACTCAGAAGCCCTGCTCTTTCTTCTGCACTTTACTGCTTCCGACTAATGCTATGAAAGAGAATCCACACTGTGTCAGAGACTGATCTTTGTTCCCAGAACCCATTCTCCCCTTTTTCCTTCTAGTGATAGAACTGACTACCCGCCCCCTCCCCCCGCCAGTTTCGGCAGAGCACGCACCCTCCCAGCTGCAGCTCACTCACGTCTCTAAGCTCGCCCTGCAGCAAGCTGTGACCTTGGGATTTACTTCTCCCCAGTAGAACCGAGGGAGCGGAGTAACTGTGGGTTACCTGGGCAGCACATCCCTAAAGGGAGACCAACTACTGTCCACTATTTTTCTTTTTCCCTTCTGTATCCTGGAACATGGTGGCAGTGCTGGTGGTCTTCCCTGAGATGGTAGATCAACAAGTTAGAAGGAACGTGAGTCCCTGAACAATGTGAGCTTGGACAAAGCACCTACCTCTGGGCAGGGAGTGAGAGAAATTTCTAGTTTACTTGAGCCACTGTAGTTTTTTGTAGCCTAAATTATTCCCTAACTAATATAATTTCCATGATGCAAGAACGCTAGTCACAGTTTCCTAGGATGTCAGAGCTGGCCCACTCCAGATAGGCAAAAATTACAAGTTGTGATGGGTTGCTGACTTAAAGGCCCTTTGACAAAGGTCTGTTTGTCTCTGGCATTATCAGTCTCACTCCCTAAACAGTGTGATCCTGGATGTCCCTGTAGCTTTAGAAGCCTGCTGCAGCCTTCAGATGGCAAACCGTGTCCTGCACATACCTAACACGAGACGAGACGGCAGGAGGCTATTCATTCTTGCATCCAAACTGCTAATCTCAGGAGAATAAGTCTGCTTTCCCATCACTGAGCAGAATGGCTCAGGTCACCAATACATTGCCCTGCAATTTTCTATCAAATGAAGAAAACATTTACCCACCCCCCCAAAAAAAGCAAAGCAAGCAATTTCATCTTCCATATTCTAACACACTGACTATATTATTTGTTTTCTCATGGCTGCTGATGGCTAGCCAAGCAGATGTGATCTACTACCTGTTTAAACCTGGGCTTCTGAAGTTTGCTCTAATTGCCCTAATCATCTATTGCAGCCCTCACCAGGACAAGCAGAAGTCACACTCAGGATAGGAGACTGCTGCAAGGGGCTTGTGTGCAAGAAGCTTGGGATTTATATGGAAAATGGATGTCGTTGGATTGGCACTAGCTGCTGACCCAGAAGACCGTGAGCCATCCTGAATTAAAGTCAGACATGTTGCTTAACAGTGACTTGTCCTAAAAAATGGCGTTGCTTGGTAGAGCTCCTCTATAATTAAGACCTAGCTTGTGAGTTCTAACCCTCTAGGGCGTGCTGCTTGGCTCTGTTTCTTCTCCGGACCACACCTCTGGTCTTGACTGGCTGGCTGGTGAATTGCTCCTCCCCTCACCACTAGTGTCCAGGACACTGGGAAGTTACCATGATGAATCACAGAACATCTATCATCTCTAGGCAATGAGGAATTAAACCATGAATGGAAAGATTTGTAATCATTGGGAGGTAGACTTCTTTGATTAGCTGATGAAATCTACAGAAAAAAATGCATATTTGTACATAATTTTGCACATTTCAAGGCTGGACATAGAACTCCACGAAGCCCATCTGTGAATACCCAGGTTAATAACGCATGCATCAGTGTCTGGTAGATAGTAGTACATTTGCATAAAAATAGGTCATAATATTCAATACTGTCATGTATTAAATTTGAAATTCCTTAAGGACAAGAGTTATAATATGTTGGCCTGGTACAATTTTATGAGCTGTATAGAGAACCAAGCATAGTAGCCTTGATTTTTCCATTTGACCTGAAGATTTCCAGTCAAAATACTTTAGTTTTAGAAATATTCAGAAAATGAGGTGAGAAAGAGAGGGAGGAAAATGGTAGGGACTCAACGTCCAGGAACTCTCAATTCCATCCATATGTAAATCATTTAATAGCTTATAAATGATTTAGCAGCTGGTCACTGGTCCCAGAATAAATCTTTTAATAGGCAAGAAGCCTGCCTCATTTTCATTGTTAGAAGATCCAGCCTAAAATTGATGTAATACTGAGCTGTCTAATTTTGCTTAGTGGTATAAATGGTATAAAAATTCGTAACTTGATCTCAATTAAAAAAAACAACAATCCCCCACTATTTTCTTGCCTTCTGTGGCAGAGACAGTTACTTTCCCCCCAGTATCCATCTCCTCATTCCTCAGTAGAGAACTCTGGGATGCTGGCTGGACACGTGACTGCCTAGAATAAAGATGACATTTTCCAGCTGCCTTTGCAGCTGGGTGTGGCTATCTGACTAAATTCTGGCTTATGGGATGTAATTGATTTGTATAACAGTTAGGAAATGTAATTAAATAGTGGTAGGGAGAGTTGTTCTTCTCTTGTTCTTTTTCTCCTTCCTGCTGGTTGGAATGTAGACATAAGGAAGGGCCATCCTGGACCGTAAGGACCAGATGCACGTTGAAGATAGCAAACCAGAGGGAGCGGGAGCCCGGGTCTCTATCACTGTGGAGCTGCCCCAGCAGTCCCGAATGGTTTCGGCTCCCCAAGACCACCCCGATGCTTGGAGATTTGTTAGAAGGGCTCGCAGGACTCAGCATATGGGCGTGCTCCCAGCTAAGATTCATTACCATCATGTCATGAGGATATACAGCCAATCGTAAGGGAAAAACGGGTAGGTGGAGCCTGGAAGAATCCATGTGCAGGCTTCCTTGTGTGTTCTGCCTCCCGCGAGGGGCCACACAGAACTACCCTTCCCTCAGCAGTGAAAATGCAGCAAAGTGCATGCGATATCTCTGCACAGGAATGCCCAGCAGAGACTCCACTGGGAGCTGGTTCTGTTAGGCACCCTCTACCCAGCACGTACCCAAATCCCAAACTCTCATGAGGAACTGGACAGAGAGTTGAAGCATAGGCTTAGTGGGATAAGACCCTTGATCACAATTTTAAAAAAGAATCACCCACTATTTCTTGTCTTCCGTGCCAGAGATGGCTAATGTTCTGTAAGATCGGCTTATTGTCAACTTGGACACCCCAGGAGCCAAGTTCCCAGATGCTAGCTAAGGGCTGACCTTGCAAGCAGGTCTTTCTAAGGAGAGCAGTTTCAGGGCTGCTGTATTATCTCTTCTGCACATGTACAATCTGCATTTACCTGAAAGAGAAGTCAATTCTCAACTTGTTTGAGCCGATGTTTCTCTGGGTTTGTTTTTTTTTTTTTTTTTTGTCTCTTTTAGCCAAATCTAATTCTAACAAACACCCTTCCTTCTTCATCTACTTGAAACCTAGGTAGAACTAAATCTTGGTGTCCAAGTTAACAGTGGAGGTGGACGCTGCTGGTTGGTTCTGATATGCTTATCCCAGAACACGTGTTTTCTTATCTCCAAATTCTGCTTGGATAGCAGGGAGCATTAATTACAAAAGGAGCTGTGTTCCCAAGGTTCGTCTGTAAACTGACTGCACAAATCAGCTCATGAAAGACAGCCACGGCGAGTCTATGGCGGAGCTGGAGGGATCAGGTTCCCATGAGGATTCTGCGACTTGTTTCTTCCAACTACCTTGAGCCCTACAAGTGGTGCAGGCAATGACCCTGTGCAGAGAATGCCTTGAGAATGACATCCCTCCGGCTGCTGGGAGATCTGATAAATCACAAAGCCCCTTTAACGTTTCGGCTTCACTATGGTAGTTCCCACTAAGAAACACTGCGCTTTATAGACTTTCTACATCAACATTCGAGCTCCAGAGGTTTTGTTTTTACTGTACGTTTGTTTGGTTTTGGAACTGGAGAGACTCTAACCCATTTCTTCTTTTTACAGAGGTAAAATGTAACCCATCTCATAAGACCCAGCAAGTTAGCCAAAGTGGAAATAGAAATCTGTTGTCCTGACCCCCATCCACATAGCCCTCCTGAATAATAATCATCCGGATCCTCTGTGAAAACAGATCCGGGCACATGGACCGCCCCTAGCCACTGACTTCACCGACTGTCTGTAGTGCCACTGACTCACCATCAAACTGTGTGGTACTTTCAGAGGCAGGAAGAATAGTCTCCTAGTAGAGGCGTGTGGGTAAACAGAAGGTACTTCACTCAAGAACATTGTATTTGCTCCTTGGGTATTTTAAATGGTGCCCGTGGGAGAGCAAAAAATATCTTAGAACACAGGAAGTAGCTCAGCACCTCTGTGCTGATTATAACCACAGGACTTCCCTTGAGTCGGCTTCAGACACTTATTTGTCAACTTCTTTTGAGGTGTTCCTAAGATACGTGCTATTAACATGTAAGGCACTAATTAATCTGCATGCATGCCGAACAATACTGCAGTTTTCACATGCTTGTGTGGGCTCTTGATAAATGTTACTCGAGGATGCTAATATCTATTTATCAAACCCAAAGACATTTCTCAGTTCCCGAATAACAACTTTTAAAGAAAAGTATATATTGAATGTGAAAACCCTAGTCTTAAGAATCAAATGACTCCGTGGGTTTTCTAGGTATTATTTGGAAACCGTATTGGGCATTTGCTTTCCACGCACTTATCCGAGATGTCTGTGTGCTGACCAGAATCCAAGGCAGCTTAATATCTGGGTGAAGAATAACCATCAAATTGCCGAGTGCTCCTCTTTGTCACATAATGGTCATGCTGAGCAAAGAAGTCCCTGTGAGCGCAAAGAAGAAAAGACACACACACAACCACCAAAGATCATGCACTTTACCTGGGAGCAGTCGGGATGGTGGCAAAGGCGTGGACATGGGATGAATCTCAGATTTGCTGCTCACTAGTCTCTATGAGGTTCAGATCCGAGTAAGAGTGTGGCTAACATTACCTAGCTGTTAGGGCTGCCGGGAGGATAAAAATGAGACTATTTATGTAAACATCTGCGAAGTGCTGGGGAAGACACAAAGAGGCCGGTCTCATCCCTTACATCAACTTCCCAAAGGAAAAAACAAAATTTCTTGCTGTTGAAGACATGATTAGACTCTTAAAAGTGTGAGAAATCAGCTACACAAATTGGAAGGCATATGTCAAGATTCTGGGGTTTTTTTTCAGAGAGGAAAGAAATACACACTTTTATGTTTCCGCAGATGCTGGGGCCTCAGTTCTGCCATCACCTCCCAGATGGCATTCTGGGAGCCTCCCTGCAGCAATTTGTTTATTTAAGTGGACATTTTACAAAGCTTGTGGTATCAAAGTTCTTTTTCTCTTTCAGTTCCTTTGACCTCTTCACCATGAGGTACTTATATGATCATTTATGGTTTCTTTCTTGCTAATGGTACTTTTTGTAAGAATAAAAACAAAGGTATTTTTACCAACCACCTGTCTCCATCTCTCAGTGGCTTTGCCGCGTGATCAGACCCTGCCCGTTTGTTGCTCACCCTCCCTCTTTCCTCCCTTCCCTCGCGGGTCCATCATTCCTAAGATACAGGAGTCCGCAGTGTTCCAGATGTGCAGAAACGATCTTTCCCTAGAGCAGCGTTCCCAAACTGTGGAATGTGATTTTAGGCGATTGTAGGTGACACACTGATCCTCCATGACATGACATTTTGTCACATACTAAGAAAATCATTCCCTTTCAATTCTCTTTAGTGCTTTTGATTTCATGAAGGGGAAAGTCTACAGTTTAGCACTATTGTGTCTTTAACACGTCTCTCTTGCTTTCAGCCTTCATTTTTAACAAAGAAAGAGCAGAGAGCAGGTTCAGAGTCTTGGGCACACTAAGATTTAACTATAAAGTTTTGTTTCCACAGTGTTTAATTTTACTAGCGTTGCCAATTTATGCCAAAGATAGACTGTTTTTCACTTATAATAATAAAATTATTGAGTATCTTTTAAAAAATAAATTTCCCATGAATAATAATAAATAAATCTTCCTTAAAAACGATATTCCTTGAGTTTAAAAAGTAAGTGATTTAAAGAAGCAAACATGACTATAACTCATGAATATGTCAGAACTGTGAGGGTGGCACTTTTATGGCTTACGTTTGCCCATTTGTTCAGGACCACTGAGGGAAGTTAAACGTGTCCGGGAGGGTGGAGTGGGTGTTACTCAGAACATATTGTTCTTTCTAAAGAAACACAGTGGCCGTTGCTTCCTCTTTTTCTTCCACTGATACCCAACTGCCCCATCAGCATCACCATCACCAACGTGATCATCAACATCCCCTTCATCATCACCTGATCCATTACCCCATCACCATCATTAATGCATGTCAATATCTCACCACCTTCCTCACCATTACCCCCATCCCCACTTATAGCCCAGGACCTTACCACCTTGGGCCTCTATTGCTGTAACAGCATCCTACCTGGGGTCCATGCTTCCAATCCGTCTTAATTCCGGTTAACCCTTCACATACTCACAAAACCCACTTTCCTTCCACCAGTTTCTAACTGTGGAACAGACAACACTTCTGACTTAACTACCTCGTTACTTCTAAATTCTTCTGCCTGTTTTTCATGGCTCCCCCATCTCTCTTCCAACTTTCTCCCTCTCCATTTTTCTTTCTAGAGGATGGTAACCTGAATAAAGGAGAAAAGAAAATAGTTCAGTTGGAATACTTATACATTTCAATATATAAAAAATAGGATAGAGAATATCCTCCATTTACCACAATTGACTCCAAAACTACCAAGTACGTCAGCATCTACAGAGAGAAAATATTCTTAATTTAAAATGTTATCTCAGAGAAGAGTTAATTGAAGGGGTCAATATATATATTTTTTTAATAGATTTTTTTTTTTTAATTTATTTATTTATTTATTTTTGGCGTGTTGGGTCTTCGTTTCTGTGCGAGGGCTTTCTCCAGTTGCGGCGAGCGGGGGCCACTCTTCATCGCGGTGCGCAGGCCTCTCACTATCGTGGTCTCTCTTGTTGCGGAGCACAGGCTCAGTAGCTGTGGCTCACGGGCTTAGTTGCTCCGCGGCACGTGGGATCCTCCCAGACCAGGGCTCGAACCCGTGTCCCCTGCATTGGCAGGCAGACTCTCAACCACTGTGCCACCAGGGAAGCCCGGGTCAATATATTTTTTTAAAAACATAGGCAGAACACTCTAGTTGCGGCGAGCGGGGGCTACTCTTCGTTGCGGTGCGCGGGCTTCTCACTGCCGTGGCGTCTCTTGTTGCAGAGCACGGGCTGTAGGCACACGGGCTTCAGTAGTTGTGGCGCACGGGCTTAGTTGCTCCGAGGCATGTGGGATCTTCCCGGACCGGGGCTCTAATGCGTGTCCCCTGCACTGGCAGACGGATTCTTAACCACTGCGCCACCAGGGAAGTCCCCAAAAGTGTCAATATTTTTTAATTCATTAATTATTATGTCATTTATCTATTGCAACAGCAAAACTCGGTAACTCACAATCACACAAAATGTCAGTGGCATATGACAATAAGTGCTTGTTATTCACATGTCCGGGGTGGTCAGCCGGGGACTCTGCTGCTCCTGGCTGGCCTTGCATCCTTGCTGGCTGGCTGTTCATTGATCTAGGCTGGCCTCAGCTGGTACAGCCTCTGCTCTGCTGCCCTGTCCCTATTTCCCTAGCAGGTAGCCTGTGTATGTTCTCATGGCAAGGGCTGTTCGAGACTCTGCTTGTATCATTTGTTATCATACCAATGGTCTAAGGAAGTCATATGGCTGTGCCTAGAGTCAGAGTGGGAGGGCATGGCAAAGTTACCTGTCAAAGAGTGTGGATACAGGGATAGATGGTGAACTGGGGCTATTTTGCAATGTACTGAAAACTTAAGATGCATTTTTGAAAAAGGTTTCAGACAGTTTTTTTGGAAAATTTAAAGCCATATTGGAATAAGTACATTCTTTAAAAATACCAGTGATATGATATTAGATGTACAAAGAGAGAGATTAAAGTACATTAATATGTACCAAAGCATGTAAGTACCAAAATAATCATTGTTTATGGTAATTTTTATGATCAAATAATCAATATAAAGAAGTTCCTTATGTTGCTTTAATATACAAAAATAGGTATCATTTTTAGTTTTCAAGAACTATTGCTTATATTTTGAAGATAATTTTAGATCTATTTTATAGACTTACCAATATGATAAAACCATTTGTCGGTTAACAAATGACTATTTCAAAGGTTACATAATTTTAATAAGTTTTGGTACCCCTTTTTACTTTCAAAAATGTTTTAGTTTGGATGATATATAGATACCACCCATATTCCCATCAATAGATACAACTACTGTTAACAGTTTGAGAATAGATCCTTTCATTATTATATCTAATTGTGTTTCTTAAACAGAACTGGGGATGACCTGATTTTTAACAGTTAATATGTTTCATCGAGAACATTTTTCTATGCCATTAAGTGTTCCTCTAAACGTTCCAGATTTCTAATAGCTCCAAAGTATGTAGTTATGGATATTCCATGATGTATTTAACTTACTCCTATTGTTAGCTATTTTTGCTGTTGGCGTTTTTTCATTATATTGAAGACCGCTACAATGAAAATTCTTGTACGCGAACAGAGATCACTCCATTGATCTCTTTCTTATTACCTCACCTTGCAGGAAACTAAACAAACAGTGAAGCCTAAGAGAAAACAAGGGCATTCCAAAATGTCACTTTAAACAAGGACCTTGAATTGTTGAAAATGAAAAAAATACCTTTGGCTCTGATGACCTTGTTTCCTTTTCTAAGCAGAGAGCAAAGAGAAACAGAACAGCAGCAAGATGACATGACTTTGCCTTTTCAGAAACCGGGAGATATTTATTTCCAAAGTCTCATGAATGCTATGATTATGATTGGAAAGCTTTCAACTCCTTGCATGACCCCGGTAGCCTCGGGCTGCGGGTCAATCGCTTGATGAAGTGACAGCCTCTGGTCCCAACTATCTGCACCAGTGGAGATTGGAAACGTGACCCGGGACTGCTTTGGAGAAGAAACTTATTTTTGTTTGCTAGGAAGCTGGGGCAAGGGTGGTGAGAAGATCCTGCCCTAAATATGATATAACCCAGCTGTCCAAACACATATAATTCAGTTCAACCAGCCATCCATTCCCCCAAATCCAGATGTTTGCCATCACACAATCTCAGATTCTCTTTCCTTTTATCGAACGTGATTTGTCCTAATCATGTTTGTCAAAGACTTGCATTTGCTTTTAATTAGAAGACATCTATTTTGATTCAGCTGGGCTCTCCTCGTCTCAGCGTAGGCACACAGCCTCCACTATTAATAAGCTTTAAATCATAACTGTCCCCTGCCTTCTGACAAATCACTGAGGTTTTTATTACATCTGAGAGTTCAAATATAAAACATTTCGCAACTACGCTAACACTAAATACTTGCTGATTACTAGTATTTGTTAGACTATGGATAATTCTATTTCACCTATGCATTCTCCAACCACTGAGTTCTCACAATGGCAGTGGTCTCATAATATTTGCATCTTTCTGTGTTTAGAAATCTCCAACAATTATGTATCATAGTTACACGTGCTTTCAAAGTCTGACCAGATGTGTGATCTTGCCTAGATTATTCGCAATATCTCTGAGCTTAATTTCCATCTCGGAAAATTAGAGGATAATACAAGGTTATTGTGAGGATTAAATATCATAAGATATTGCAAGCACCCAGCAGAGTGCTTAATATGTAGTATGTAGGCATATGTAATATGTAGTATGTAGGCAGATACATGTTGAACCCTCCATTCCCTTAAAAATCTCTAGATGGGAGTCTGACTTTTCTAAATGCCTATCTGGTCCTGCCTCTAGGACACTGAAGTAAACTTCCTATGAGATTAGTTTTCTAAGCTTTAGTTCTTTTGTCTGAGAGACAGTGAGCGAGAAAAGTAAGGGGAAAACCCTGTATGAACATTCTGGATATGCGGGAAGCAAGTGAAGACCATTCTATATTGGGTTCCTTCCATGTGAAACTGCTTCTAGACCATTCTTTGATCCGATGGTTTGCTGACCAAGAGCAATCCTCTGATTACTGATTTTATTTCTCAAGTACATCAATACTAGGTACCTGGGGAGTAGCATCTGGCATTTATGACTCCAGGGAGATACACCTATTATTAAAAATAAATATACTGAATATATGATTAATTCTTTTTATTTTCATAGACTTGATTATTAGGAATTGCTTTCCGAAAGGTGACCCATTCTTGATGAGAAGACAAAATCAAGATTCTGAGGCTACAATGCTGAGCCATGCCCAGGAATGATGGAAAACACTAAGAGGTGTTTGTAAGGTCCTGCTGGGTCACCAGATAGACTGTCCTCCTGTCTCTTTGTCTGTCTCTCTCACTGCCTAACCCCTTCTCTGCCTTCTCTTTCTCTTCCTTCCTCTCGCATCTGTTTTTGAATTCTCTGCTTTGCTCTGATCTGCTACCTCATCATGGCTTCTGGCTCCTTTCCCTCACCGTTAACATTTTGCCTGGTTTATACTCACCCCCTTGCTTTAACAGTCAATCTTTTTGTCCAGACTATGAGTCAAATTTAAGCCAGCAATAGGGTGAGACGTAAAATAAATATTTGTGGGATGGAATCTGAGAGGTCCCGCTTGATTCTTCTCGTAAACAGAAAGTGGCTGACAAAACAGTTAACATTATTGCCCATAGACAACAGGTATTCTGCTGACATACATACACTGTTATGAACTGAATGTTTGTGTCTCCCCAGAAATTCATACGTTGAAGTCCTAACACAGGCCCCATCCTCTGCTCCATGTGCCTATACTTGGAGGTGGGTCTCTATGGAAGTAATTAAGGTTAAATGAGAGTGGGTCCCTGATCCAATGGGATTAGTGCCCTTATAGAAAGAGACACCAGAGAGCTTGAGCAAGCTCACTCTCTCTCCCTCCAAGCACATGCAGAGAAGAAAGGCCGTATGAGTACACAGCAAGAAGGCAGCTGTCAGCAACCCAAGGGGAGAGTTGTCACCAGACACTGACCCTGCTGCCACCTTGATCTTGGGCTTCCAGTCTCCAGAACTGTGAGAAAATAAATTTCTGTTGTTTAAGCTACCCATTCTGTGGCATTTTGTATGGCAGTCCAAGCAGACTAACATAAGGACTAATTCATTTAATCTGCTCAATAATCATATTAGGTCTTATTATTGTTACTCCTGTTTAAAAGATGAGGAGCCAGAGGCTCAAGGGATCAAGTAATCTGCCCCCAAATACTTAGTTATTATGTGGCAAAGATAAGAATTTGAACCCAGGTAATCTAACTCTAGAACTCAGGTTTCCAGAGACTCTACTTTTTGCTTGGGCTTGTACCATGAAACCAACAAATATACCCTGCTTAAATTATGGAGAAAATAAATTTCTTTCAAAGTGTAAAAATGGTAAAGGTAATTTTGAAAAAAAACTATTCTGAGTCAAAAGTATCGAGTTTGACTTAAACACAATGACTTAGCCAAAGTGTATGAATTAATAGAGGATTAAAATATCGACATTTATGGAATTTTTGTTGAATTAAAAAACTCTTTGATTTACATAATTGTGTCTAATATTCATTACTTTTCAATTTCATAAATCTATTTTCATTTATTGACATTAGGCCTTAAATCACTCTGCTGTGGACTCATGGCAAAAAGACATGGTCCCTGCTTCAAGGAGATCAGTGATAGTGGGGAAACAGACACACCCAAGGCATGCCCTCACACAGTCACTCAATAAATATTTTTCCAAGATCTTACCATGGGCCAGGTACCCTAAGAATGATTGAAAGATGACTAGGAGTTTGCCAGGTGGGTAAAACACGTGCACCAAGTGTGTGTATGAGTCTGTGTGACAGTGGCGTTGGATGAAGAAGCCATTCAGGAGAGGGGAGACTATGTGAAAAGTCTCAGAGGGATGAACAGATTGAGTAAGAATTTGTACGTATGAGTGTGTGTGTATGTATGTGATTATGTGTGTGACTGTATAAGAGAGAGAGAGAGAATGTGTGTGTGTGTGTGGCAGTGGAGTTGGTAGAGATAGGAAAGGAGGACACTCAGGAGAGGAAAGAACTTGTGATGTGTGATGAACAGACTGAACAAGATTAATTTTTCCTATTTTATTTATTAATTTTTTTAACATTTTCCTTCCACGGGAACAAATGTTTTGCAGGATGTGCAGGCTGAACTTGTAACTGTGAATGACCCTGATTGTCCTGGGGCACACATGTGCACGTGTCATCTCTCACCCTCTTTCTCTGCTGCATCAGCCTTCCCCACTGATGGCTGGTTATTAGGAGCAGAGTTGGATGTGTTTATGCAATGGCACCTGAAGATGGAAGCTACCCTGGGCCAATGGCAGAGACCTGTTCTGCTGGAGAAATGCAGGACAAGTACGCCTGGCTATAGCTATAATTAGCCAATTAGCCAGCTTAGTAGCCGTGGGTTTTATTGTTGTTTCTTGAGGAGAAGACACATGGAGCCAGAATGGTCGTCACTAATGGGTGGTTGAATTAGGTCTCTGAATACTAGTTGTGTATATTCAGTGAATTATGAGCATTTAGTGTCCATTGTATATTTAATATACCATGAATATTTAGTATCTGGGTGCCTTATGTATATTTAGTGTCTCATGAATATTAGTTATCGTTTAGTTCTTCCACCCCTTCTATGTCTAACACATTCTCTACTCACTACTTATCTATGCTTTAGACATGTTATGAGTTTCATCCATCCCATTTGTTTTCTTTTCTTCTGTAGCAGAATTGCATATTTTCAAACAATGTAACAACTGAACATTACAGTTAATAGTCTTTTTTTCCCATTTATCCTGGTTGACATTTGGCAGATGCTTTTATTTTAAAGACATGTCTTATTTCATAAATGTTCTTGTACTCTTTTGATAATTTCCACTCCTCCCTTTTTCCTTATTTTCTCTTTCTAGAATCCACATTAGTGGTAAGTTGAATCTCCCAAATTAATCATTTATATCTCTTACCTTTCTACTGCAGTGTCCCATTTTCTTGTTGTTTGTTTGTTTTACAGTTTGAGAAAATTCTTCAGTTTTCTCTTTAAACTTGACTATTGACCTTTTGAATTCAGACACCACATTTTAAAAATAGAACTTATCTCTCACAACAGCCTTAGATTTACAGAAAAATTGGAAAGATAGTACAGAGAGTTCTCATATATACCCTGCCCCCAGTTTCCCCTATTATTGACATTTGACACCAGTATGATACATGGTTTACAATTAATGAACCAATATTGATACATTATTATTAACTAAAGTTCACAGTTTGTTTAGATTTCCTTAGATTTTACCTAATGCTCTTTTTCTTTTCCTAGATTCCATCCAAGATCCCATGTTACACTTGTTATCATGTCTTTTTAGGTCCCTCTTGGCTGTGGCAGTTTCTCAGAATTTCCTTGTCTTTGATGGCCTTGACAGTGTTGAGGAGTGTTGGTCAGATATTTTGCAGGATGTCTCACTACTGAAATTTGTTTGATGTTTTCCTTACCATAAAACTGGGGTTAGGGATTATTGGGAGGAAGACTGCAGTGGTAGAATTCCATTTTCACACCCTATCAAGGGTGCATTCTATCAACATGATGTACGATGGTCAAGGTTGGTCTCGGCCACCTGCCTGAGGCAATGCTTGCCATGTTTCTCCATGTGGAGTTACCCTCTCCCTCGCCCACTTTCCATATTCTACTCTTTGGAAGAAGTCATTATGTGCAGACCACACCCAAGGCCTGGGGAGTTATGTTTCCTCTCCCGAGAGGAGAACATGAAATTATTTACATAAATTATTTGGAATTTCTCTGCATGGGAAACTTGTCTCTTCTCCCCAGTAAACACATGCTACACTGTCTTAAAATTTTTTGACAATATCATTGGAGATTTTGGCAAGGAAGATCTCTTGAGTTCACAGAATTACTCTGTTTCCTCAAGAGTTTGCTTATCTTAGTCTTTCTCTGACATTTCAGTTTGTTTTCAAATTTCTGGAGATCCTCAGTTACTAATTCATACTTGGATATCAATCAATCAACAGGAGGGCTCGGAGCTCTGTCTATGGGAGCAGAGCTTGTTGGCTAATAGATTTCACTTCAGGGTGAAAAGGGGGCTGTCTCTTATTCCGGGGCCTCTCCAAACATTGGAATGCAGAGAATTTATCTGGGACACCAACACTCACACTAGCTGCCCTGGTTATTCCTAAGCAGCTCATGTCGTCTCTTTAGAGAAGTCTCTCTCTTTGTGGCAGAGGGGGAGCTAGACGCCTGGCTGCTGGTTGTTCTGAGCACAGTACTGGGGAGGGGAGGTCACTGGTGGGCGTTTTGCTCCATAGACTGATTCTTAAATAATACCTTTATTTTGTACCTCACTTCTCACTCCTGCCCTCCACTGTATCTTTCCAGGGCTGGCGGGTCCTCAGGACTTTAGTAGGCAGAATCCCGAAGACACGGAAGACTCCCTCCTTGTGCACCCCTCTGGACTTGGGGCTGCCTTGTCCACTCCACTCAGTCAGTGTTCTTCTCTGATGGGCCCCTCCTGTCCTGGCTGTCATTCCTTATGTCATTTTAGTGTGATTATGGGAGGGAGAGGGGATAAACATCATGTTCAGTCTGTCACCTTGGACACTGCTTTATTTGTTTTAATTATAAAAACATGGTGTATTGATTAAGGTAGGCTGAACTGCTGTACCAAATTGATCCTAAAGTATATACCATAGAATAGAAGTTTATTTCACATTAGTATAATAGTCCAAGGTTTCTGGCAATGGCTCTCCTTAATGCAGTGATTCAAGGACCCAGGCTCGACCTTTCCTATGGTTTTGTCACCCCCTGGGGCTGCACTGGTATCTGCACCTGGCTGGCAGAAGAGGAATAGGAGTGTGGAAGAGGCATACTGCTTCTTAAAAGCACTGGGCCAGCAGCACACACGTGGCATCTGCACGCATTCTGTTGGTGAGATCTAGTCTTATATCCACTTAGAATCAAGAAGGATGGACCACGTAGTTCTTAACTAGGCAGCCCCTTCTCAGCTACACCTCTATGTGGATGGATCTGGTTGTACATCTGGTCTTCTTTGTCAGTGAAGAACGGGACCCAGGATGGAGGCGAGAGGCAATGGTAAGAACTGGGCAGAATTACACTTTGCTCGACAACAATCAACAGTCTTTATAACAGCAGTGTGATGTGATACCGTCACACCGGCGTGTTTCCTAGATCTCTACCATGCAACTCATTTAGCCACCCTGGCTGCTTGGAAAGGAAAACAATGCCCATTTAATAAAATCTGTGTCAGGCATTGTGCTAGGAGATTTCCATAAAACCCAGACAGCACAGGTTCTCCCTGAATCACAACAAAAGCTGTTTCTCTCTATTTTTGAAATTTGGGCTCACTGTGGGAAAGACATAGTACTTGGGGATCTTTTTAAAGGAGTAATTTGGCATAAAATTATTGCTCACCTACTAATGCCAGACGTGATGTTTGGTCTTAGGAATACAGAGATGGGAACGGCTCCATGTCTAAGTTTCAGGAGCTCACTTTTCTCTAAAACGCAAAAAACAATCACAATACGATGTAATGAATGCTATAGTGGGAGACAGAGCGGGGCGGGGAATTTCTCTGCCTAGAAGGACAGAGTCGACTGGGAGGAGGGGGTCAGAGAAGGTGTCACAAAGGAGGTGTCTAGCATCTGAACAGGGTCTTTTTAAAAATGTATTTATTTTATTTATATATATTATTTATTTTTGGCTGTGTTGGGTCCTCGTTGCTGCACGCAGGCTTTCTCTAGTTGCGGCGAGAGGGAGTCAATCTTCGTTGTGGTGCCCGGGCTTCTCATTGCGGTGTCTTCTCTTGTTGTGGAGCACGGGCTCTAGGCGCTCGGGCTTCAGTAGTTGTGACACGCGGGCTCAGTAGTTGTGGCTCGCGGGCTCTAGAGCGCAGGCTCAGTGGTTGTGCCACACTGGCTTAGTTGCTCCGCGGCATGTGGGATCTTCCCGGACCAGGGCTCGAACCCATGTCTCCTGCATTGGCAGGTGGATTTTTAACCACTGCGCCACCAGGGAAGTCCCTGAACGGGGTCTTGAAGGATAGTTAAGAAGTTGCCAGAGAGCAAGGAGGAGAGTGAGTGGGGGCAGAGGGACTTACATACAAAGGTCAAGAGTCATGGGCTGCCCGGGAAGTGATAGCTGATCCATGGGGCATCCCAGGAAGGGGAGGCTGGAAAGGTGAGGTGACAGGGAGGAGGAGGAGGAGGAGGGTGGGAGCGATCACTAGCCCATAAGCCACTCCCGCTAGATTTTGAGGGTCAGGCTGCCTCCCTGTTCTAAGCAATATATCCCAGAGCAATCTCCCTCACCAGCAGTTTTAGCTTCCTCAGGGAATGGAGCACACAGCTTCCTCCAGACCAGGATTTCTCCAGCACATTTAGGGCCAGATCATTCTTTGTTGTGGGCCTGTCCTGTGCACTGTAGGATGTTTAGCAGTATCCCTGGCCTCAACCCACTAGATGCTGGTAGCACCGCCCACAGTGTGACAATTGCCAAATGTCCCCTGGGAGGCAGAATGGTCTGGTTGAGAACCACTGCTTTAGATAGATGTCACCTTTCTTTTATCATCTACCATAGAATTAAGTATGGTATTTTGCACATAGTAGGTCTATGTGTGATTTGAGGACAGCTCTTCTTTGTACCAAAGTGCCTTATTCTATTAGCCAGCAATCCTGCTGTGGCTCAGAATCATGTTATGAGGAACAACCAAAATATAATAGTCACCCTCTCCTTTGTATTCTGGTTGCCTTTAAAGTCTCTGTTTCCTGCAGGAAATCAAAAGCTAGCCTAGCAGGCATTCGGTGGACATTTATTTTCTTAAATGGAAGGGTAATTCACCTTTTGAAAATAAACTGATGGAGATCCAAGCAGATTAAAAATGATTTTTAAATGCCTTTTCTATCTTTTCTGGCAAGAATGATCTCTTTATTCTTTATGACCTAACCCTTAAAAAAATAATACTTCATTCACTTGCCGACAACCCTGCCATCCATCTGGGGAAAATATCAGCCAGGTTCTTACATTTTCTCAACTAACTATTGACTTTGCTGTCTGCACAACTGGCATCTAAAACATATGGCTCACTTTTTAATCAACAGCCCAGAATGTCATCACTTTGAGCACCTGTCAGAGAATTCATCCAAGAATTGATTGCAGTTCAACATTTGCCAAGAGAGTGATAGAGACATCTGATTTTTCAGATGGTCTAAACAGCATATTAACTCCCCATTCCTCTTCATTCTCTAAGTTTTATCCCAGTACAAAGTCATCTCACTAGAAGAACAACAAGTCTGGGCTCTATTATTCAAAAACAGCAGGTCTGGGCTCTATTATTTGAGCTTTTCACAGAAGTGCTTTTGGTGGGGAAAAAGTTGTGATTTAACTTTTGTTTTTGGTAGAGGGAAATATAAAAAATACCCATCTGTGGGAAAAATCTGTCTTTTGCAAAATCATAGTTAAAGTTGCTGCCAATTATAATCCAGTGTCTGCTTCCTAAGAGTGAGCTGAGTTCTGGCTCCGGCAGTGAGGCAGGAAAAGCTAGAATGTGCCTTTGAACTGAATGTGGGCCAGTTCCAAGCCCAGGACCAGGACTGGCGGGAGGGAAAGATCCATGTCTCCCCAGACTACTGGGATGTTGGTGACAACTGCATGCAGAAGAATGAAGCATGTTCTGGGGTAACAGGGCATGCTTGGGGGCTGAAGTCAGGGTGGAGACATCTTTCATGGCTTCAGAATTGGTCCTTTGGACACAAGTGAGCCCTTAGGGGAACCCTAGGAGGAAAGAAAAACATTTTCACTCTAAGTGAGATGGGGGACCCAGGACATTTAATTTCAATTGAGAGACAATACACAAAATGGACAACGGCCAGATCATTTATAAGGATAGAACTCTGACCCACAATCTGCAGCAACTGCTCAGGAAATCAACTCATTATTGAGACTTACCAGCCCAGGAAGCCAGCCTGCTGTAAGTCAGACTTGTAGGAAGTCAGATGACTATCTCTAGGAACAAACCAGGAAGCCAAACAGTAACTCCTATAACAATCTTCCCTAAATGGCCAGGCCTTGATTAATAGCTGACAGCTTCCCTAATTTTTGTCTCTGCTTGCAACTTAGGACCTATCAGAGAAAGCCGGATATGTACTCCTAACCAATCACAGAGGATGCCTGCTTCGTTAGCCCACCTCCAGCTTCCCCATGCCAATAGCCTTCAATCAGGGCACACCCAAAGCCTTCCATTTTCCCCACTGTAAAGTTTTCCTACCCCTCTGCCCTTGAGTCTGCCAAAACATAAATGATGGTGACTGACTCCCTTTCTATAGCAAGCTCTGAGTAAGTATTCTTTGCTTGATCTCATTTGGTTGGTCTTTGTTTATTTCCAGAGAATGTTGAAACTATTGTCACCTAATTTTGAACCCCAAGCTAGTCAAACGTGATAGAGCAATACTCATGGAGGGACATGCATGTAGCATGGTTCTACCCCCTCTGTACCTGTGTACCCGGTTCCTTCTGTCTGGAATGGTCCTGTCCCTGCTCTTCTCGCTGGAGAAATCCCATCCATCCTCCTGGGTCCAGGATAAGCGTCCCCGCATCTGAGGAGCCTTCCCTTCCTATAATCAGTAAAATCTTAGGAATTCTGCTTTTCCTCCGTGTTAGAATGACCACAGCAGCCCAATGATCAATGTTAATAGGAAACAAACCAGTATTTCCCAAGTATTATCTATTTCCTGGGTGTTTCTTACACATGTCACCTCACTAAATCCTCTCTCCACTTCACAGATGATGAAAGCAAGACCTTAACTCATCATGTAAACTTGAGGATATGTCTGTCTTTCCCAATTAGATTTTGAGTTCTTGATAAGATTATTTCTTATGCATTTTAATTCTTCATGCAGAGCAAATGCTGGGCACATGAAAGACGTTTCAAAAAGGTTTGGTGAGTGAGTGAATGAATGAATGAGTGAACGACTACAGAGCAGGAAGAATGAATTTGTTTACAAGCCTAGTCTGGCTTGAAGAACTAATTATTCAAAGCATGGACCCTACAATTCCTATAGGTAAAGGGATGTAAGTCAAACTTTTTCTTTCATCCAGACCCAGTTTCTCTGGACAGGAAATCAATCACTGTAAAATTCCTGGTGGAGGCAGCAAGTGTTTCTAGCTCTGGCTACATAGATTTGGGGCCTTTGATGTCTATGAGGCACATATTGAAGATTTACTGGCAACAGTAGCTTCCCGCCTCAGTGAAAAGATGCATGTCAGCAGGTGATCTGACGGAGGAGGCATTTTCTCTCTTAAGCAGTGCACCATTTCACAAAGCCTTAGGGAGTCCACATCTTTGGTCCCTCTGGTTTACTTAATTATTTTAAACATTTTTGTTGAAAAGTTGTCATGGCAACAGCATGGACAAATATTCTGAAGGGACAAATTCTATTTCCAGCAACCTCAAGTAATGTTTCATTTTTGCCCATTATCTACCCATGCTCATCCACATATAAGCATTTTATACGCTTGCAACCGCAAAGCAATGTCTATTTTGTATTCTGCCGTTTCATTTAACATTCCATCAAAAACATTTTCTATGTTTGCAAAGCCTTCATGTTTAAAACTTTCAATATTTCAATATTCAAAATTTCAAAATTTCAATATTTCATGACTTATTAAACTTTCCCACATTATTGTGCAATTAGTTCACTTCTCATATTTTTACTCCTCTTTAGTTAATGTTGCGGGAAGCATCTTCTTGCATATAGTTTTTGCCTTCTTATTAACATTTCCTTAGAATAAATTCTTAGGAATAGAATTTCTGACATCTTTGTGGCTTCTGCTGCATAATACGATCTTGCTCTGCAGAAGCACTTCTGCTAATTTAGAGAACCAGATGGGAGCTAGAGGAAAATGCTTTGCTACAAACGCTGTGCAGACCTCTCCTTAGGGTGAGGGGCTGGACAATCGGTGGGTGCAGTATCTCCTTAAAAAGAATTAAACGGCATTTGTGAGGTAGCCTCACGGGCTGCCCGAATAGGAAAAATTAACACCAAGGCTGCCTTGATTAGAATTTTCTGAAGCAGAACTATTTTGCTCTAGATATGTGAATGCTCATCATGGTAATAGAGGGATTTCTTTTTTCCCCCTCCTGAATTTTACACCTCATACATCTAGGTGTGACTATAAAACCAGAGACTGTTTCTTAATAAATGCACTGGAATTCGTACATGCAAACAAGGACCATCTTTCAGTGGTCTTTCCATAAGAACATCATATGTAATTGCTAAAAACATGAAAAATTTTTAAAGAATTGCATCCTTATCCAGTTTTTAAACTACAAAAGGAAATTTCGACTCCTTTCATCTTTTTCTGTACCACAAGAGGTAATCACCCAGCTTGATGACCAAGCAGTGAAAAGTAGGCTGGGCGGGCAAGTCAACTTCATGATCATAATCATAGCTGCCATCCCAGGAACACTCGCAGTGTGACAGATTCAGTGCTAAGTTTCATTGAATCCACACAACTAATGCTGAGAGGGAGGTGTTACTAGTATACCCATTTTCTAGATCAGGAAACTGAGGCTTGAGAGCATGAGAGAAGTGCTCTGTTATATAGCAGAGCAGTGACCAGTGTTGACTCCAAAGCTGGAGAACTCAACTGCTCATCAAAGGGTGAGGTGAATAACACGCTGTTAGTTCCCTAACAGTGGAACTGGGCCGCGGAAGAGTTTCCTGAAATAAAAGCAATGGTTCAGTCCCAGGGACTAGGGTGTGTGGGCATGGGAAGGACAGGGATTCAGAGCCCAGCACTCAGGTAGCGACACCTGGGTCATGGGTCTGGAGGAATAACTGTTATTTTCACCTACTCACCACAAGGGCCTGGGCTCTGCCGGAGAGCCCCAGCCATAGAAAAACCTTCCAGATGATGCGTACTCTCCATCACTGTGTTCCAGCCTCTGTTAGAATCCCACCATTTCTTCCTGGAAGCCCTTTGCAGGCCATTGTAAAATCTTAATACTTCTTGCCTTGGGCTTGGACACCAGGCATTACTTGCTTAGCTACTAACCCACTGCCCTCTCCTCCTAACTGTGCCTCAAGTCAGGTCCTGGCTTCCTCCTCACCATCTGCCCCTCTTACACCTGGGTGGCATTATGGTTTATTTCCAAGAGATGGCAGGGTGCTAAGTCCTTATGTGACTCGCCCATCTGGGCAGCTCTCTTTGGGCAATCATACCTGCACCCAAGCCCCAGGCCAGTCTAGTAGACAAAGATCCTTGTACTAGATCCTGGCTCCTCCCTTCTCACCTGCCCCACATTGTCTCCCTCCCCTAAGAACCTCATCCTCACACCCCAGTCCTGAGATATGGCACAGGAAACTGGAAAAAAATTTGGATACAGGAAACTGGGATATAGCCAGGGAGAGAACACTTATACAGTACGCTTGCCAGTTTCTCATATAATCTCCCTCGAAATCCTCACAACAACCACGAGGGGAAAGCAATGACTATTTTTTTTCTGTTTTACGAATAGGGAAACTGAAATTCAGAGAACTTAAGCAATTTTTCCAAGGTCACACAGCTAGGAAGTAGCAGACCCGGATGTGAGTGCAGAATTCTGTCTCTGTAGTCCACACTCTTAACCACTGTGCTACACTGTCATCTCTTGGTTGGGGTGTTAATGAAGGGAAGGGAGTGGGACAGGTCTAGAAACCAGAATGTAGAGGGCCTGTGGAAGCAGCCTGCATGTCCATCAACAGATGAATGGGTAAAGAGGATGTGGTCTACACACACACACGCAATGGAATACAACTAAACCATTAAAAAAGAATGAAATAATGCCATTTGCAGCAACATGGGTGGACCTAGAGACTATCATACTAAGTGAAGTAAGTCAGAAAGAGAAAGACAAATATCATATGAGATCACTTATATGTGAAATCTAAAAAAATGATACAAATGAACTTATTTACAAAACAGAAATAGACTCACAGACATAGAAAACAAACATATGGTTACCAAAGGGGAAGGCAGGGGGAGGGATAAATTGGGAATTTGGGAATAACAGATACACACCACTCTATATAAAATAGATAAACAACAAGGACCTACTATAAAGCACAGGGCACTATATTCAATATCTTGTCATAATCCATAATGGAAAAGAATCTGAAAAATAATACATATGTATGTACACATGTATAAATGAATCACTTTGCTCTACACCTGAAACATTGTAAATCAACTATTGAAAGAAAGAATGTAGAGGTCCCGGTTTTTAAATAAGGGTAATTCAAGGGAAGGGGATGAAATTCAGGAAAAATAAGACATGTCAAACATGTTTAAGATGAACTCTTGATTTCACCCCCCAAAACCCAATTCTCCTTGTCTTTCCCATCTCAGTCAGTGGCAATCTGTCCTTCTGGTTCATCAGTTCAAAAACCTCGGAACCTTCCTTGACTCTTCTTCCTACATTTCATCCCTCAGAAAATCCTATTGGCTCCATCTTCAAAGTGCAGAATCCAACCACCTCTTACACCTCCACCACTGCTTCCTGGGCTCAGCCAGCCATTATCATGTCTCATCTGGATCATTCCAACAGCCTCCTCACCAATGGCCCTGCTTCACCCTCTCCCGCCTGCCCGCCCCAGTCTAGTCCCCATGTGTTCACCAGAGTGATCTTCTTAAAACACAAATCAGATCAGATCACTCCTCTGCTCAAAACCTACTGATGGCTCCCATCTTACTCAGAGTTCAAACCCAAGTCCTTTCAGTGGCCAGCTCCTCATCCCCTCCCAGCTCTCTGATCTTATTCCCCACTGCATCCCCTCACTCACTTCCCTCCAGCCACATTGAACCCCTGGCAGTTCCTCAAACATGCCAGGTACAGTCTGACTTCAAGGCCAATGGGGTGTGAGCTGCATATTGCGCATGCTTAAATATCACGTGTCCCCCACCTCTAAATAATGGGAGCCAAACAATTGCCCTGAACTCTGACTACAGACCACCTTTGCTAGTGAGTCCTGTGAGTCCATCCTGGGAGTCTTAATGCAGATAGAAGACAGTCCAGTAAAATCAGGTTGTTAACAGTAATATGTGGTCTGCAGATTTTTGGGGAACAATATATATTTTGTTTATTAACTAAATATTTTTCCCCAATAGTCTTGTCCAAAAGATGTGTTGGCTAACGGATGGAGCCATGTCTTTGCCTGCTTTTTGGCATCGCAGGAATTTCCAGGTAAGGGGAGGGCATATCCAACATTCCCTAATTTATGATTTAAGGCAGAGGTTGGCAACATTTTTCTGTAAATGTTTAGACAGTAAATATTTTAGGCTTTTACAGGTCATTCTAGTGTGAAAGCGTTTTTAGACAATACACAAATAAATCACCATTGTTACATTTCAATAAAATTTTATTTACAAAAATGGTAGTGGCCTGATTTGGTTCACCAACCATAATTTGCCAAACCCTAACCTAGGGACACATGTAGGAGCCCAACCCAACATGTGAGAGCATAGGTCAGGCAGGATATTTCCATGGGAGCTCCTGGCCAGAATATAAATCACATTTTATTTTCTTGTACTTTCAGTGTGTAGCACCTCACCTGGCACATAGTAGACAGCCATAAAACTTTCTTGGAATAAATTACAGAGTGAATGAAGTATAGAGTTAGGAGTGGGTAGAACTTTTTCTACACCTATAGAGAGATCTTGTTCACTTAGACATTTATTAGACAAACATTTACTCAGTGCCCCCATGTGCCAGTACATGGTTCATGTGCTGAGAAAAAAGACGGGATTTTGTCAGATGTCACAGAGTACAGAGTGTATATGAGGAGACAGACATTCAAGAAGGAGTATCAGTAAAGTGTGAAAGTGGTAACAGGGGAAGTTCTGGGGGCTTTGGAGTCACTTTTGGGGTGGGGGGACACTCTCAGATTTGTTCCAGGAACAAATGATGATGTTTTAACTCCTGTCAATCAAGCAGGATTGAGTTTGGCTAGACAGCAAAGGCATGAACCCACTCGAGGGGACCAGACCTTACATAAGGGATGGACTTGATTGTTTTTATGAACACTGATAAACTGTTTAGCTGCAAGCACCTGTCTTCAATAAGGGAGGCTCAGACTGGCTCATAACAGGGCTTTCCAACTGTTAATCAAGGGTAAATCACTCTGTTCTGAAGCTGCATTAGGAATTTTGAGCACCATTTTATTTCTCTTAAAGCTTTTCTGAGAAAGTATTATGTTCAAAGCCAGCCCTTTAACAAAGCATTATATTTAATCTTTTTTACTACTTTGATCTTTTTCTCTAAAAATTATTTCCATTATTTCAAGCTTCATTTTGCCTTTTCTATAAGTCCTTCATAAAATTTTCTTTAAGAGATAAAGAGCCTATTAAATGCTGTGAAGTCCCAACCTGCCTTTAATAAAGAAAGAAATATGGGAGCCCTCACAGAAGGTCACACACTGTGAGAGAAATGGATTTACAGTAGGCATGGATTTTTTTTTTTTTTTAATACATGCTGGAGGCAGTGCCTGGCTGTGACTGTAGGAAAAATGGTAAACTCCATCCCTGCAATTTATCAGAATGACGTTACTTATACACAAGATAGACTATAAAAAAAGATCTAACATTCATGTCAACAGAGTCTCAAAGAGAGAGGGAAAAGAGGGTTAAGCTGAAAAAGTACTTGAAGTAATAATGGCTGAAAAGTCCCCAAATGATATAAGTTCACAGATGCAAGAAGCTGAGTGAATCCCAAACATAATTGACTTAAAGGAATTAACACCAAGACACATCATAATCAAACTTCTGAAAAATAAAGACAGAAAAATGTCTTGACAGTAATGAGAGGGAAGCAAAACCTTATCTAAAGGGGGAAAACAAATGGAATGGCATTGGATTTCTCATCAGAAACCATGGAGGCCAGTGACACATTTTCCAAATGTTGAAAGAAAAAAGAACTATCAACCCAGAATCCTATTTCCAGTGAAAATATATCTTTCAGGAATGAAAGAGGAATCAAAACATTCTCAGATAAAGAAACTAAGAGAATATGTCACTAGCATACCTACGCTGAAAGAATGGCTAACTAAAGTTCTCTAAGCAGAAAGAAAACAATAAAGGAAGAAACCTTGGATCATTAAGAAGGAAGAAAGAACACAGCAAAAGCACAGATAAATACAATAGAATTTACTTCTCCTCTTGAGTTTTCTAAAGTATATCTGATGGTGGAAGTAGAAAGGATAACACTGTCTGCTTTGGTTCTAAATGTATGTAGAGAAAATATTTACAATGATTACATTATAAATGGGGAAGAGTAAAGGGACATTAAGAAAGGTAAGTTTTCTACACTTGATTTGAACTGGTAAAATGGCAACACCAGTAGATTGTGTTAAGTTATGTACATATAAAGTAATATTTACAACTACTAAAAATATCTATATTAATATACAATCAAAAATACTGCAGATAAGTCAGAAATGGAATTCTAAAAATTATTCAAGTAATCCACAGAAAGGAAGGAAAAAGGAAACAGAGAAATGAATAACAGTGATAACAAATAAAACAAAAATTAAAATGGCACATTTATGCACTGACATCAATCATTACATTAAACAGAAATCTTCCAAATACACCAATTAAAAGACAGAGATTGGCAGAGTGGATTTAAAAACAGGACTCAACTATATGCGTCAGTAATGATATAGGAGCCAGTTGAAAGCAAAAGAATGGAAAAAGTTACATCATGCAAATATTAATCAAAGGAATGCAGAAGAGCCTATTTTAATACCAGATAAAGTAGACTTCAGAGCAAAGAAAATTACCAGAGACAGAGAGGAACATATATAATGATAAAAGGGCCAATCCACCAAAAAAAAAAAAAAAAATATATATATATATATATAGTAATTCTAAATGTTTATGCAACAGAGGTACCAAATATGTGAAGCAAAACTGATAGAACTAAAAGGAGGAACAGACAAATCCACAATCATAGTTGATGACTTCAATGTAATGTCCTCTCTTACAATTGATAGAAGAAATAGAATAAAATTAGCAAAGATACCAAAGAACTCAACAACACCATCAACCAGCAAGATATAATTGACATTTATAAAACACTCTACCCAATAATAGCAGAATACCCATTCTTTTCAAGTTCCCAGTACCCATAGAATATATAACAAAACAGAACACATCCTGGGCCGTAAAGTAAACTTCAACAAATTGAAAAGAATTGAAATCATACAGAGTATTCAGAGTGTGTTTTCAGACATCAAAGGAGTCAAACTAGAAATCAATTTAAAAAGATAACAGAAATCTCCAAACTTGGAAGCAACATGCTCTTAAATAATCCAGGGATCAAAGAGAAAATCTTAAGGGAAATCTTAAAAAATATATTGAACAAAAATGAAAATACAACATATCAAAATTCATGGGAATTTCAGTTATGCAAGTTAAGTTCTGGAGATCTAATGTACAGCAATATGATTATGGTTAATAATACTGTATTGTATGCATGATTTGCTAAGAAGGTAGATCTTAAGTGTTCTCACCACAAGGAAAAGAAAATGGTAACTATGTAAGGTGATAGATATGCTAATTAGTTTGATTGTGGTGATTATTACATATATATATCTAAACATCAAGTTGTACAAATTTTTATTTGTCAGTTATATCTCAATAAATCTGGAAAAGATTTGTGGGAGACACTGAAGCACTGCTGAGAGGAAAATTTATAGCATTAAATGCATGCACTAGAGAAGGAGAAAAGTCTCAAATGAATAATATAAGCGACCATTTCAAGAGAGCAAACTAAACCCAAAGCAAGTAAAAGAAAGGGAGAAATAAAGAGCTGAAATTATTGAAATTGAAATAGAAAACAGAGAAAATCAATGAAAGAGTCTTAGAAAAGATTAATGAACTTGACAAATCTTTAGCAAGACTGACAAAAAAAAAGAGAGAGAGAGAGAGAAGACACAAATCACCAACATCAGGAATGAAATAGAGAATATCACTACAGACCCTGCAGACACCAAAAAGATAAAAAGAGAATTCTCTGAATATCTCTACACACATAAATTTGACGTTTGTTGATAACAAATTTGACATCATGTTGACTTGAAGTTGGTAAACTTAGATGAAATGGGCCAATTTCTCAAAAAAACCCCATAAACTACCATAGTTTACTCAATATGAAAGTGATAATTGGAATAGTTCCATAACTATTAAAAAATTTGAATTTGTAATTTTAAAATTCCCCCAAAGAAATCTCCATGCACACATGGTTTCACTGAAGAATTCTACCAAATGTCTAAAGGAAAATTAACACCAATTCTGCACAATCAATTCCACTAAATAGAAGAGGAAAGAATACTTCACAATTCATTTTATGACTAGCATTACCCTGATACCAAAGCCAAGTGAATATATTATATAGAAAGAAAACTACAGACCAATATTTTCAAAAATATACAGACACAGAAAATCCTTAATAAAATATTAGCAAATAAAGAATTCATAAAACATAGAACATGTGGACAATGAAATTAAAAATACAATACGATTTACAATTGCAGAGGAGGGGGGCAGAAAAACTTAGGTAAAAATCTAACAAAGCATGTACAGGCCTTGCGTGCTGAAAACTACAGAATGCCGATGAAAAAAATCGAAGAAGATCTAAATAAATGGAGAGATGTACCATGTTCATGGATTGCAAGACTCAAGATAGCAAAATGTCAATTATTCCCAATTTGATATACAGATTTAATGCAATTCCTATCAAAATGCCAGCAAGATTTTTTGCAGATATAGCAACATTATTCTAAAATTCATATAGAAAGGCAAAAGAGCTACAATAGCCGAAACCATTTTTGAGAAATAAGAATGAAGTGGGAGAAATCAGTTTACTTGATTTCAAGACATTAAATATCTAGTTATCAGGATTTTGTGATATTGGATTGTATTGGAGGGATAAACACACAGATCAATGGAACAGATTAGAGAACCCGGAAATAGAGTTCCCAAAATACGCCTGACTTTTCACAAAGGTGTGAAAGTAATTCAAGGGAGGAAAGATAACTTTCTCAACAAATTTTGATATCCATAGGCAAGAAAGTGAACCTTGACCCATGTCTCACACCTTACACAAAAATTAACTCAAAATAGGTCATGAGCTTAAATGTAAAACTGTAAAACTTTTAGAAAAAATAAGCAAAGAAGAAAAATTTCAGGATCCAGAGCTAGGAAAGAAGTTCTTAGGTGTAATACCAAAAGCACAATCCATCAAAGAAAAATTGATAAATTGGACTTGATAGAAATTAAAGACTTTTACTCTGTGAAAGACCTTCTTAAGAGGAGGAAAAGACAAGCTACAGACTGAGAGAAAATATTTGCAAGGCATATACCCAACAAAAACTTAGTATTCAAATATATTAAGAAGTCTGAAAAGTCTGCAGTAAAAAAACTAAGTAATCCAGTTAAAAAATAGACAAAAGACCTAAACAGACATTTCACCAACTGGATATACAAATGGGAAATAATAACATGTAAAGATGCTCACCATCATTAGCCTTCAGGAAAATGCAAATTAAACCACAACGAGATATCACTACACACATGTTAGAAAGAATAAACTAAAAAATAGTGAAAACACAAAATGCTCGTAAGGATGTGGAGAAACTGGATCATTCATACATTGCTAGTAGGAATGGTACAGCCACTCTAGAAAACAGTTTGACAGTTTCTTTAAAATGCAACTATCATTGAACCCAGCAATTGCACTCTTGGGCATTTATCCTAGAGAAATGAAGACTTCTGTTTACATGGAAACCTGTGCATGAATATTTATAGCATCTTCATTTTTAATAGCTCCAAACTGGAAACAACCTAGATGTCCTGTAATGGTTGAATAGTTAAACAAACTGTGATACATGCATCCTGTGGACCACTGCTCAGCAACAAGAAGTTGTTGATACATGTAAAAACCTGGACCAATCTCCAGAGAATTATGCTAAGTGAAAAAAATCAAATCTCCAAAGGTTACGTGTTATATGATTCCATTTATACAACATTCTTGAAGTGACAAAATTATAGACTTGGAGAACAGATTAGTGGTTGTCAGGGGTTAAGGAGGGAGTGGAGGCAAGAAGAAATGGATGTGGTTATAAAAGGGCAACGTGAGGGATCCCTGTTGTGATGGAAATGTTCTGTATCTTGACTGCATCAATGTCAATATTGTGGTTGTGATATTGCACTACAGTTTTGTAAGACATTATCACTGAGAGAAACTGGGTAAAAGCTACATTGGATCCCTACTGTATTGTTTCTTAGAACTGCACGTAAATCTAAAATTATCTCAAAATAATAAATTTAGTTTTTAAAATCCAGTAATGAGAGGCTTCACAAAACCTGAATCAGGAAATATTTATTGAGCAGTTACTATGGCCAGGGACCACTTTTGGAGCAAAGGATACATCAGGGAATCAAAGGCTAAGTCCCTGCCCTCATGGGGCTTATAGTCTAGTGTGGGAGAGAGAGAATTAACAAAGAAATAAATTCATAATGTAATGTTCGATGTTGGTAAGTGCTATTACTAAAAATAAAACAATTTAAGGAAATAGTGATTGAGGGGAAGGGTAGGAGGATTTTTAGGTAAGTTGATCCAGGAAGGTGTTTCAGGAGAAGATGGCATCTGTGGGGAGATTTAAGAGTTTGATTTGGTGGATGAACCTAGAGATTCTCATACTGAGTGAAGTAAGTCAGACAGAGAAAGACAAACATCATATGACATCACTTATATGTGGAATACAAAAAAAAAAAAGGCTACAAATGAACTTATCTACAAAACTGAAATAGAGTTACAGGTGTAGAAAATAAACCTATGGTTACTGGGGGGGTAAGGGGGGAAGGAAAAATTGGAAGATTGGGATTGATGCATACACACTGCTATATACAAAATAGATAACTAACAGGGACGTACTGTATAGCACAGGGAACTATACTCAATACTCTGTAATGGCCTATATGGGAAAAGAATCTAAAAAAGAGTGGATATATGTATTTGTATAACAGAGTCACTTTGCTGTCCACCTGAAACTAACATAGCATTGTAAATCAATTATCTCCCAAGTAAAACTGTCACTGTTTGCAGATATACATAGATAATCCTAAAGATGTCAACAGAAAACTACTAGACCTAATCAATGAATTTGGTAAAGTTGCAGGATACAAAATTAATGCACAGAAATCTCTGGCATTCCTATACACTAACAACAAAAGATCAGAAAGAGAAATTAAGGAAACACTCCTATTTACCATTGCAACAAAAAGAATAAAATACCTAGGAATAAACCTACCTAAGGAGGTAAAAGACCTGTACTCAGAAAACTATAAGACACTGATGAAAGAAATCAAAGATAACACAAACAGATGGAGAGATATGTCAGGTTCTTGGGTTGGAAGAATCAATATTGTGAAAATGACTATACTACCCAAAGCAATTTACAGATTCAATGCAATCCCTATCAAATTACCAACGGCATTTTTTACAGAACTAGAACAAAAAATCTTAAAATTTGTATGGAGACACAAAAGACCCCGAATAGCCAAAGCAGTCTTGAGGGAAAAAAACGGAGCTGGAGGAATCAGACTCCCTGACTTCAGACTATACTGCAAAGCTACAGCAATCAAGACAATATGATACTGGCACAAAAACAGAAATATAGATCAATGGAACAGGATAGAAGGCTCAGAGATAAACCCACGCACCTATGGTCAACTAATCTATGACAAAGGAGGCAAGGATATACAATGGAGAAAAGACAGTCTCTTCAATAAGTGGTGCTGGGAAAACTGGACAGCTCCATGTAAAAGAATGAAATTAGAACACTCCCTAACACCATACACAAACATAAACTCCAAATGGCTTAAAGACCTAAATGTAAGAGCAGACACTATAAAACTCTTAGAGGAAAACATAGGAGAACACACTTTGACATAAATCACAGCAAGATCTTTTTTGACCCACCTCATAGAGTATTGAGAATAAAAACAAAAATAAACAAATGGGACCTAATGAAACTTAAAAGCTTTTGCACAGCAAAGGAAACTATAAACAAGACAAAAAGACAACCCTCAGAATGGTAGAAAATATTTGCGAATGAATCAACGGGCAAAGGACTAATCTCCAAAATATAGAAACAGCTCATGTAGCTCAATACTAAAAAAACAAACAACCCAATCAAAAAATGGGCAGAAGACCTAAATAGACACTTCTCCAAAGAAGACACACAGATGGCCAAGAGGACCATGAAAAGCTGCTCAACATCACTAATTATTAGAGAAATGCGAATCAAAACTTCAATGAGGTATCACCTCACACCGGTTAGAATGGCCATCATCAGAAAATCTACAAACAACAAATGCTGGAGAGGGTGTGGAGAAAAGGGAACCCTCTTGCACTGTTGGTGGGAATGTAAATTGATGTAGCCACTGTGGAGAACAGTACGGAGGTTCTTTAAAAAACTAAAAATAGAATTACCATATGACCCAGCAATCCCACTACTGGGCATATACCCAGAGGAAACCATAATTCAAAAAGACACATGCACCCCAATGTTCACTGCAGCGCTATTTACAATAGCCAGGTCATGGAAGCAACCGAAATGCTCATCGACAGACGAATGGATAAAGAAGGTGTGGTACCTGTATACAATGGAATATTACTCAGCCATAAAAAGGAATGAAATTGGTTTGTAGAGACGTGGATGGACCTAGAGACTGTCATACAGAGTGAGGTAAGTCAGAAAAAGAAAAACAAATATTGTATATTAACGCATATATGTGGAATCTCGAAAAATGGTATATATGAACCAGTTTACAAGGCAGAAATAGAGACACAGATGTAGAGAACAAATGTATAGACACCAAGGAGGGAAAGCGGGGGGATGGTGGTGGGATGAATTGGGAGATTGGGATTGACATATACACACTATTGATACTATGTATAAAATAGATAACTAATGAGAAGCTACTGTATAGCACAGGGAACTCTACTCCGTGCTCTGTGGTGACCTAAATGGGAAGGAAATCCAAAAAATGGGGGATATATGTATATGTATAGCTGATTCACTTTGCTGTACAGTAGAAACTAACACAATATTGTAAAGCAACTATACGCCAATAAAAATTAAAAAAACATTATCCCCCAATAAAAATTTTAAAAAGAGAGAGTTTGATTTGGAACATGCTGCATTGAGATGCCACTTGAGTACAGATATCCAGGTAGAGACGTCCAGAATGTAGAAATAAAGACATAAATTTTGGAATCATTTTCATGGGAATGAATATATAGTAGTCAAGGGAATAAACGAAAAAACTAAGGGTGAGAGCGTAGATGTAGGGTAGAAAGAACCAAGGACACAATCTTCATGAATCAATATGAACATTTTTTCCCTCCCAGTGAATCCTGTGTTGGACGGGGCCGAGCTGGACCTTCTCAGTTTTCTTTCTGAGTTTCTCCTTTGCTTCTAGCCCTCCTAACATTGGAGTTTATCAGCCCACAGTCCTTGGATTTCTTCTTTACTCTCTCTCTCCACCACTCCATTTCAGCCAGTTTGGACCTTTCAACTGAACCCCAGATGCTTCAATTCAACTGCCTCTCTCCAGTCCATTTGGGTAGCAAGCTAATTTTCTGGAATTAAATTTGGGAACATAAGTATAAACAGAGTAGAAAATCAGGAAATTTCAACCGATCCTAAAGTTCAGTATCTTGACTTCATAAGAGTCGGAGAATCCTGGCCCAAAATTTTAACAAGAGTTTTCCTTTAAGTTTCCTTCAAAGTCTTTCTATTCTTATTGGCACAAATATTATTTGCATACTTTATTTATAGTCTATGTTTTGCAATTACTCTAGAGCAGAAAACATACTACTGATTGAAAAGGAAGTAACAGAAATGGGTGGGATGACCTCATTACCTCCTTTTCTAATTTTATTTACAGTGGTTCCATTAATAAAGATGAATTTTATAGAGGCTGATATCATCTGAAATAATTTCTAATCCAAGCTCCAGACACCTTTTGTTCTGAAATCTATGCATATTTTCAAGTTCTTAGCCGTTTCCAAGCAGTCAGAAATATCTCACATAATTAAAAGTTCTTCCAAATCACTTTTTTTGGTCAGTTTCATGAATCCTATATATTTAGGCTAAAAGCCCAGACCACATTATTATTATGTTACCACTGCATTTTGAACACAGATGCAATGAGGGCAGTTACCACTTCCTGTGAAAATCATTTGCATGTCTTAAAAGACCAATACATTTTTTTCAATTTATATTCAGTGCCAGAAAAGTGTGTATTGGTCACCTGTCTCTGTGTAACAATTTACCCCAAAACATGGTGGCTTAAAACATCAATATTTATTGTCTCACAGTTTCTGTGGGTCAGAAATCTGGGCATAGCTTAGCTGGGTCCTCTGAATCAAGGTGTCTCAAAGCTGGAGTGAAGATGTCATTCTGGGCTGCACTTAACTGGAGGCTGGACTGCGGTAGAACATGCTTCTGAGCTCACTCACCCAGCTCAAGGGATTCAGTTTCTTGCCTTGTGAGCCTCTCCAAAGTGTGGCTTACAGTACAGCCACTTACTTCATCAGACAGAGTAAGCAAGCGAGAAGAGGCCAGAAAAAGAGAGAAGAGGCCAGGGAAAGAGAGACAGACACACAGACAGAGAATGAGAACAAAAGTCACGGTGTTCTGTAACCCATTCTTGAGGTGATATTCCATCACTTTTGCTGCATTCTTTTGGTCAGAAGCAAGTCCCTAAGCCCAGGCCACACTCAACTGTAAGGAAATATATAAATGCATAGTACCAGGAGGCAGAGATGGTTGGGAGACATTTTAGGAGCTGTCTACCGCGTGATACTTGTATATTTGTTAAATGAATGGATAATTGGATATGTGAGGTTATATAGTCTAATGCCAATCCTTACAAAAGAACAAACTCTATGACACCCTTGACAAACTCAGTCCATCTGATCGAACACTTCTGGGTCAAAGCACATTTCAAAGAAGGTCCATTCTTGGAAGGCTCTGTTAGAGAGTTAGTTGTTTCCCCAGCTTTGTTGAGTCAGTGGGACATGGAGAGGGCACTTCCTTAAAATGTTTATTTGTGTCTGGTTGGAATCTGCCAACCTGGCTGTGGAAGGTAAACATTTCCAGTCAGCTGCCACTGACTCACTCAAGAAGATTCAGGCTTATAAAAATCTTGGGCATATACATATGTAAAAAAACCTTTCCTTAAATAAACCAAAAAAGACTGATATGAGCCCAAGAAAAGAATCCCCTTTTGGGAACCCTTCTACACTGTTGGTGGGAATGTAAATGGGTTCAGCCACTATGGAGAACAGTGCAGAGGTTCCTTAAAAAATTAAAAATACAGCTACAATATGATCCAGCAATCCCACTCCTAGGCATATATCCAGAGAAAACCATAATTCAAAAAGATACATGCACCCCAATGTTCATTGCAGCTCTATTTACAATAGCCAGGACATGGAAGCAACCTGAATGCCCATCGACAGATGAATGGATAAAGAAGATGTGGTACGTACATACAATGGAATATTACTCAGCCATAAAAAAGAACAAAATAATGCCATCTGCAACAATGTGGATAGACCTAGAGACTGTCATACTGAGTGAAGTAAGTCAGACACAGAAAGACAAATATCATATGATATCGCTTATATGTGGAATCTAAAAAAAGAGTACAAATGAACTTACCTACAAAATAGAAGTAGAGCCACAGATGTAGAAAACAAACTTATGACTACCGGGCTGGGGTGGGGAAAGGGGAAGGGATAAATTGGAAGACTGGGATTGACATATTCACACTACTATATGTAAAATAGATAACTAATAAGAGCCAGCTGTATAGCACAGGGATCTCTATCCAGTGCTCTGTATAGCCTATATGGGAAAAGAATCTAAAAAAAAGAGTGGATACATGTATAACTGATTTATTTTGCTGGACACCTGAAACTAACACAACATTGTAAATAAACTAGACTCATAAAAATTTTAAAAAAGAGTATAAATACTTAAAAAAATATATATCTCAATGCACATTGACAGGTTGCTTTTAAGAAAAGATTACTAAAATTTCTTCACATTTTTTTAACCTTCCCTGGCCAAAATGCTTACGTAGCTATTTCTTATTTTTCCTGATTATAAATAAATCCTAGGTGACCATATTTGCACATTAAAAAAGATTCCCTTTTGGAATCAATAAATTGGCCCAACAGAGACACAAGAAAGACTTCAGACGAGTAAATGAGTGAATAACACTATCAAATACCAAAGGACCTTCGCAGTTATCCATCTCAGGGCATCCAGTGTGGACACTGGGTTAGGATCCATGCTCCTGGCTGTACCAAACACGGTGCCCGAACCAGCCCCAAGGTAAGAGCCCCTGGAAACGAGAAATATTCCTATAAAAGCCTGCAGCACAGTTCTCAGAATGTGCCTGTTTTCTTCGCCCAGGACTGGTGACTGTTGACTGTGCCAAATTTCCAAAACAAAACCCTGCTTTAGCCAGGCCGGCCCTACCCGCAGCAAAGTCAGGTGTCACTACTGGATGCCACCAGAGGCCGAGGAATCACGGCCCTGCTCAAATGTCCCCCAACCCCCTTTCCTCCATTGGTCTGTAACAGTCTCTGATGCGCCTGTCATCACCCAAGAAGCCAAAGCAGACTCTAAGTAGGAAGTATCCCTTTAAATGTATCTCATCCGGGAGGAGACGCACAACAGTTCATCAACAAGGATCAATATACCGGATTTCTAGCTGGTAAGTTGGTGAGCGAAGCTCCTGAGAGTAGCGTTTGGGGCAAAGTAGTTGAGGACAAGTCTGGGCAAGTGCCCTGGGGCTTCCTGTGAATGGGAGACAGGAGCCCCTACCGCAGCTCCACCAGCCTCCCCTACTGTCTTATACCACCTGTACCAAGCATGGAACCTCTGACCCATTCCACAGTCCCACTGGGGATTACTGCTACCATCTGACAGATAAGAAAGCCGAGGTTAAGGGTATGAAGGGGCAGGAAGAGGCAGAGCCAGGATTTGAGAGCAGCATTGTCTAGTTTTATCACCATTAACAGAAGTGCTATTTGGGGTCTGTGCTGGGCTGACTCATGTTCCCTAAAGTTATATTCATCCAGAACCTCAAAATGTGAGCTTATTTGGAAAATACGGTCTTTGCAGATGTAAGGAGTTACATTAAAATGAGGTCATACTGAACTAGAGTGGGCCCTAAAGCCAATGGCTGGTGTCTTTATAAGAGGAAAAGGAAGGAGATTCAGACACACAGGCACATACACACAGGAAAGAAGGCCATGTGAGGATGGAGGCAGGGACTGGAGTGAAGCAGCCACAAACCAAGGGTCTCTAGGGAATGCCAGGAGCCACCAGAGGCTAGGAAGAGGAGAGGAACCGTTCTTCCCGAGAGACTTCAGAGGGAACGTGGCCCTGCCAACACTTCATTTAGGACTTCTGGCCTCCAGAACCGTGAGAGAATAAATTTCTGTTGTTATAAGCCATTCAGTTTGTGGTACTTTGTTATGGCAGCCCTAAGAAACTAGTAAGATTCCCTGAAAGGGACACAAGCCCAAGTGCTCCCAGCTGTTGTTGCCAGGACTTATAATTACAACATTCACAGCCTGGGAGCCCGGATAAGTATTTCCCAAGCAGAACCCTCCCATTGCAATCATTTCGTTTCCTGTTTCTCCTTACACTCTTCTTTTGGTTTAGGTTTTTTTTATATCAGGGCTCACATTTTTACACACCACAAGGATTCTTGGGCCAGTGAGAGGTTCAGTCCTGGGCCACAAAGCCTACCTGATCTCACTCTTTTTCCAGCATCTCATATTACTTCTCACCTGATCAGGTGAGTCCTATTTAAGATGTCCCATGCTGGGTGCTGTACATCCCAGCTACCCAGGTACTTCTGGCTTATGAGACCCATGTTTCCAGCTCATAGTAGTGTGAAGGTAGGTTGTGGGATTTTATTCAAAGAGAACAACATTTTTTCCTCTTATATGGAATATTTCCTAAAGAACAATCATATTACCAAGTTTGTGGACGTCACCACAGAGAACCAGATTCTTTTAAAGATTCCACTGGCCTGCCTTCTTCCATAAAGCTTTAAAAAAAAAAAAAAAAAAAAAAAAAACAATCTTGCTATTGTCCTCGGTAAGTCTTGTTCCAGCACGTTCTGCATCCACTTAACTTTATGAATTTGGGTTTTGTGGTTTGGATCGCATCCCTGTTCCCCCACCGCCTCCCTCTTCCCAATTTAAATCCAGGATTTCAGACTAAGTTGGGGGCTGGGGAAGCCCAATGGAATATCATATTTTTTGTCTCTTGCTGCCCCCTGCTGGGAAAACCGTTGCTTGTATTTTTTTCTTTTTCTTTCTTTCTTTCTTTTTTTTTCTTCTTTCTTAACTAAGGAAATAAATGAGCAGGTTCCTGGGGGTGGATGGGTGAGGGAGAAGCAAAGCATCTTAGAGGGAGATAGGGTCAGACAATTTCCACTATTCGAGATTCTCAGTTTACTTATCTTTTTAAATGAAGAAATGGAAGTTGTGATACTTAAAACATGTTTATATTTAGCTGATTCGTATTTTTAAACACACACAAATACAAAATACTGTAACGGTGCTTCCACAAAATAATTAGATTTGTAAAAGTGTCGATTGAAAGTACACTGCTGGCAGTTTAGTCTAGGGATGGAAAACAAAGTGGTTTTCTTTCATTCATAATCCATCTTGGTCCTTAATTGCATCTAGCACCGCCTTTGGGATGATGGCAAGGCTTTTGGCACAGTGAGGTGAGGTCAGTGGCCTCCCGCCCTCCCAGGGATAGCGCTGAGGAGACTGGCACTCACAGGGCCGCCAGTGAGGGGCAGCGGAGGAGGCACGGGAAGCGCGAGGAGGGGGGTGCACAGTCCCTGGTCACTCTTCCCCGTACCCCACCACCAAGTGAACAGCTGTGGGACCCTCTTCCTTTGGATGTCATCACTGTTAGAAAAGATGGGGGTAGGAAGGCCTCTTACGTGCCTCTGTTCACATCTTCTCTGGGTTGGCCCAGGGCTGAAGGTCATCACAGGAGCCTGCAGCCAAGCCCTGATCCCAGAACTTGGCTGCAAGAGCAGAAAGAAGGCCACGGAGATAGCGCCTGCAGGACTGGCTACCTGAAAGGAGAAAGCCAGGGCCTGCTTCTGCTTCCTGACACTGACTAACAAGGATCTCTGTTCAAGATTCGGACCACTGACCTCATCCGGAGAGTCAAGGCCTTTTGGGAAAAAGCAGTTTCCTACCAGCAGGGGCCAGTTCACTCTGCTGTGTATACTGAGGATACTGCGGCTTCTGGGTCTGTTCCTCCCATTTCCCTTCCCTATCACATTCTCACTCAGTAGGTGCCCAGGCATAATTCGGTTAGCAATATTATTTGTTTCTTTTTCACTGTGAAGTCAGTTGAAATTGGCTTTATCATCTAAATTAGTTGATCCAAAATTCTGGGATAGTGAATCAGATTCAGATTTAAGTTGACTTGAAGGAATGAATGGAAATGACAATGTATATTGCTCTTCCCGTCTGAGTTTGTGGATTAAAGTTCAAACCCACCTATACTCATTTGTCCCGCCATCTCTTGTATTCCACTAAGTACCCCGTAATCAATATCTCCAACATGGAACCTTCCTCCTGATCTGCTTCTATCTCATACTCCTCCCTAGATGTGAGTAATTGAGAGTAAAGGTGTAAAAACTTTGGTTGCAATTTGACATTGCTGCAACACTGCCATGCAAAATCAATGAACTGGTCTCCTGGAATGGAGTAGAGGACACTCGGGTGTTAACAAGCTCAAGTGGTGGGTCACATGTGGTGTGAGGGTGCACTAGTCATGCCCATTAGAATTTCATATTGGTCTAGGCTGAACTGGAGAAAAATTCCAATCTTCAGTACAGATAGTTTGAGAAGCATAGGGGAAACACCCCATACCTTTCACCTAAAGGGAGGTTACCATCACCTCTGTGTATGTGGAGACTTGCTTGATTTCCTTCCCCCATTAACATGTGAGTCCTAGGAGAGCCTGGCTCTTGCTGTCTTGTTAACCACAGCACCCAATGCCAGAGTGGTGATGGGCACATGGCGAGGAAACACTCGATTGATACTTGTTAATGTTCCCCAGGCCCCTGGTCAGGAACTACCCAAACCCAATACATTTCCTATGCTGCAGTCAGAACAATCTTTCTAAAACTCAAGTCTGATCAAGACCCTTCCCTACTTAAGGGCCTTCAATGACTCCTTAGTTGTCAGGCTCAAGCCAAAAGCTCCTAAAAAAACTAATAAGGGCCTTGACCTGCATTCCAGCCATGTTGAACTCTTGTGTCTTGCTAAAGGGCCGTGGTTTCCAGCCTCCAGGCTTCATCCAGGCTATTCCCTCTGCCTGGGATTCTCTTCACCCTCCTTGGCCAGTGATGATTCCTTTAGCTCTCAGCTCAGCTGTAACTCCCACTAAGAAGCCCCCAGGGTGACACTGATCATATCCGACTGCCATTATTTCCTGTACGCCCACCTGAAGATGGTCTGTGCCTGTCTTACCCACCATTATTTCCACTCCCAACTAAGACAACACTTGCTGCATAATTAGTAGGCAATAAACACGACGTTATCTGTAGAGAAGAGATGAACAGGACCCTGGAGATTTTAATTAAGGGGTGGGGCGGGGATGGAAGTCATCTCTCACTCTTTGGCTGGTCAAGTGTGGCAAATAGTTTCAAATTCAGACATTCGTCTATCGGGAAACTGCATTTAGGTAAACTTTCTGTGCCTCAGTTTCCATCCGTAACATGGGGGCTCATGATGGTACCTGGATAAAATGGGTGGGAACTCTTATCCCAGAACCTGACAATTAATGCTTAATTTGCATTATTGAAGTGTTTAATTAATGTTGGTTGTGATTATCAACTATCACTTCTGAGACCCCTGGCATTCCCTTTCTTCATTTTGAAGCTGCTGCAATCTCCTCTAAGGACTTCACTGCACACGATGTGATATAAACATATCTCTTCTTTTCCCACTAGTCCCTTAATAGGTCCTTCATGGGAGGGTGTTGGCTACTGATCACTATGCTGTTTTCAAAATAGCAAATGTGAGCATATTACATAGAGATTAGACACCTTAGAACATCCTTAAGCTGATTACTCACTTTCTTATATGATTTCCTGAAACCCAGGTGCTCTACTTTATTTTAGAGGTTGGGAAGGGGGGCTTGTACTGAAAATTTCTCCAAACTCTCCTCTCTTTCAGGCTTTCTTGAAGCCTCCTTTTTCAGGATTGAACCAAAAAATAAGTTTGATGGGGAAATCCTTCTCTGTGCTTGCAAGTCTCAAGTGGGCGATTGTATCTGGAAGCACTCCCTGTGCCCACTGCCATTATGATGCTAAGAGCAATAATAAAACGAACAGCCGTAAAACCGTTGATTGATGGACTTGTTACTAGAGGAGGAACATCAGTATTCTCATGTCACGGCTGGTAAGTGACAGAAGCTGGCTTTGAAAGCAAGTCCAATCGTCTATTACAGAAAAGGTCACAGGATAAAAGGTCACAGTCCTCACCTAGGACTCTACGATTTTGTGCCAATCAATGCAGTGTCTCATACAGGTCTCTCCTGGTCAACCACCAATTTCATCCTGTCGCTTAGATCCAGGAGCGCCGCTAGGGACAGGCGACATTCACCTCATGGAACTGTGTGTGTGCACATGAGAATCTGTTCATGTGTGCATTTGTGTGCATGCATGCACAGGTGTGTGTATTTGCTAGAGCTCAAGTCTCTGGTTGTGCTATGTTAAGCAGCCCCCCTTATTTTATTTTTAGTTCAACATTTCCAAATTAAGTAAACAAAGTCTCATTGAATAGACACAATGAAATAGATATTTTAGGCTTTTTTAAAAAATGAATTCACTCAAAACTTATCAGGGATGGAGTTGGTTTGGAATCTGTACTGACCCTGGGACATGGAAAATTCTCTCTGTGAAGAAATTTGAATCCTGATGTATTAATTGAAATAATGAAAGTTTTCTTAAGCAGTGACCTGAAAGAGTAAGCTTTAAAAATGCCTACATGACAGATGAGAGTGATTTAGTCTCAACCTTGAGTGTACAACAGAACCACAAAGAGGGCTTATTAAAACACAGATTGCTGCTGTGGGGTGGCAATCAGTCCCTAGAGTTTCTGATTCAGTAGGTCTGGAATGGAGCTCGAGAATCCGAATTTCCAACAAGCTCTCAGGTGCTGCTGGTCTGAAGAGGACACTTTAAGAACCACTGATTAGATTAGACAACTGGTTCTGAGACCTGGCTACATAAAAATTAATGATGCCTGCACCCCACCCCCAGTGACTCATTTAATTCGTATGGAGGTTGATCTGGGCATAAGAGATTTTTAAAATCTCCCCAGGTGAATGTAATGTGTAACAAAATTTGAGAACCACTGATATGGGAACAAAAACTTGTATGCAAAGAACAACGAGGGCATCAGGTTCCTTTTTCTCCACACCCTTTCCAGCGTTTGTAGGCTTTTTGAAGATGGCCATTCTGACTGAAACTAATACAACATTGTAAATCAACTATACTCCAATACAAAATAAAAATTAAAAAAAATATATATGTAAGCTTAAAAAAAAAAGAATGAGGGCATCAGAATCCCTGAGTGTGTGAAGTGGTAAACCGTCCCTTTCAGATGATCGTCGTCCTAGACAGTGATAAACAGGCGGGCGAAGAGTGCACTTGTGCTCAGAGTCTCAAAGTGCACGACTCGTTAGCAGTAACTCTGCCCAGCAGTGCTTCTCAGGCCCCTGGAAGGCTGAAGAGAATTCCCTAGTATTCGGCACTCGTATCTTTCAGGGTTCTTAGTTATATGTAAGGAAGCTTGCTGCTAACAAAGCAGAAGGAGTTTGTAAAAAGATACTGGATGACCTGAGGCAAAGCTTCCAGGAGCCATGGACAAAACCAAGCCCAGAATGGCCTGATGAGGAAACTGCAACTGTCACCCCACCAGACACTAGAGAAACCGCTGGGGCTACTGCCCCACCAGGAACTTGACATTGTAAACCTCCGGCACCTGTGGAAGCCAGACACCCCCTGTGCCACCCTCACCCATAGACTTGATCCCCCAAAGTAGAAGTCTCACCTGAGTGAGGCTGATTAGAGGAGCCTCTATCACATGCCCTGCCCTGGCTGTTCTGGAAACCAAGGGATGCAGGTTTTCACTGAACCTGGCCACAGACGTCCGGGAATTCCTCCAAATATCGCAAAGTTCTTCCATGGGCAGGGAAGGTGACAAAGTGTGGTGTTATTGCTCAGGCCCTTGGCTCCTGCATTTTTCTTTTCTCAGCTGCCACGATCTTCTCCAAGAGTATCCTCCACCCACAAGCAGCAGTGAAACAAGCCTTGCCTGTTTTCTCCATCATCAGGTCCTGAGATGGATTTTACTGCCAATCACTGCTCTTTTCAAAGAGCAAACTTGCATTGTCAGCATTAAAGACAAGAACTACTATACTTGTTTTACGTGACACGCCTCCTCTTTGGCCAGACAAAAGGAGACCAATGGATTAAACACTCTGGAATGTTGTTCCCACACGATTCCCATGCAAGGAAGGCCAAGAGTGGAGTCATTTGGAGCACTGCTGCCTGGAGATGTTTTGAACTCCTGATGTGAAACAGAAAAGGGGTTTTGACAATCCAAACTGGAGTTGAAACAAATCTAACTGCCTGACCTGTGGTGGTGGCCTGGTCTTCCCTGGAAATGAGAGCCAGTGGCAGGTCTTAGGGATGCAAATTTCATTTGTTTCTTCAGAAGCCACCCACAGGAGTTTCCCTGAATGCAGTGCATCTTCCTTTGACATTCTTCCTCAGGCCTGTGAGAGTGGCTAGGACTCTGCACTATACACTGCTCTGTCATATCCTTTCCTCCACTCCCATAGCAGGTGCTTTCATTAGCCCTATTTGCAGATAAGGAAGCTCAAGGTAGGGAGGATAAGAAACTTGCCCAAGCTCAGAAACACAGTGACTCAAACCCAAGCTGACTCCACAGCCCCACTCTTTATTCCACAACAAAAATAATTTAGTATGTTTTTTTCTGATTATATAAATGACATATTACTCATTGTAAAAATTCAAACAACATAGGAAAATGTAAGAGAAAGGGTCCAATTCACCTGAAATGCCATCACCTTGAGATAATGAGCGTTCATATTTGGTAACTATTTTTCTGTGCATCCCTTTATGTGCATGAGCGAGCTTGCACACACACACACACACACACACACACACACACACACACACACAGGGGCCCGCACCGTGTTGCACAAATGAAGTCCTTACGCTAATGTCGGTTCATGGAGCTCTTTTTGCTTGCTGGTCGGTACAACTCAAACCTTCTGTTTCCTTATTGAAGTTTATGATTATGATGATTGTGGGTAAAGAAGAAAGTTTGCTCTAAGCAGATAGAGCCCTTTGCAACAGGCCAGACTCTTTACTGTGGATGGACCGGTCAATGGCACCACAGAGAGGGTAGGAAGTACGGCCTGATTAAGGTGTTAGAGTCATACTGCCAGGGTTTCCTCACGTACTAGCATCTCAGTTCCCCAACTCTGAAGGGGAGGTAACAGTACCCACCTTGTAGGGTTGTCATGAGAATTACATTAGAAAATACACATAAATTTAGAACATTCCTTCATCCACAGTAAAGGCTCAATGTTGACTGATATTAGAATACCCACAGTGTGTGTAAATCCAGAAGGTACTCAAGTGAATCATTAATTACCATGAAGCTACATGCACTGTACATTAAAAAATGTTTTTCCTTGATACTAGTGACATCACTGCTGTTTTTATTTCCCAAGTATAAGGTCTATGGACTGTCACAGGCTTTAAAAAATTGTTATATTTTCTGAGGACATGGAACACAAGAGCACATAATGTTAGAGAGATATGGTAATATCATGAAGCTGGCGGTTTATTCATTCATTTGTTCATTTATTTCTTTATTCATTTATCAATTGATTGATAGCATTAGGAAAATAGTAAATATTTGTTGATTAAAAGGAATGAATTAAAGTGACGGAATTAAACATTTTATGAGTGCCTACTCTGTACCAGTTACTAAATTAGGGATATAAAAGATACAAAGTTTAATAAAACAAGATCATACCCTCAAGAAGCTTACAATTTAATGATTCCTTATGTTTCTTTATTGGAATCACACACACACACACACATGCACGCACACATGCATGCACACACACACACTTTAAGAGAGCAATTTTTCAACAGCAAAAGTCTTCTGGTTCAATTGTTTCAAAATTTAAGCTGCAAAGTACAAATGGATAAAAATTACAGCCCAGACACATCCAAATTAACTAGACTTGTTTTTATCCTGTTTGGTTTATAAGGACAGCAGAAATAAAAAAAAAAGAATTTCAAAATTGAGTCCAAATGTTGGCCACCCAATTAGATGGAGTGTAAGCTTCTCTCCAGAGTTATAAATCATCCAGGTCCCACTGGGGAAAGATGCAGCCCTCTGAAAGTGTCCTGAGGCAGGAAGAGGCACCACGACCAGGCAGAGAGAATTCCATTTTGCACGTGTGCCTTTGGAATACCTGTTGAGTGCTCCCTCATGACAAAGAAAAAAATGCTTGTTGGAGCAGAGAATGCTTCATTCTTGGCCAGACCCAATCCATTTTTTGGCATGTTTACCTTGGCAGACAAGGAAGAGGTTAGCCAAGGTATCTGCACAGGTTCCTAGTGGATAATAAAACAGATGCTTAGGGTAAATGTTCTCTGGTGTAATTCACTTAAGCATGCAAACTCCTTTAAGTACACCAAGAGTATTTTAAAAACCACACCAAGTGGGTTTTTTTCCCTCCTCCTAATCCCACAGTGTCATTATTTGCCTTACATTATTTATTTCTTACAGTAGATTCAGCAATAATTTTTGTCTTGTTGGTGGACACATCATTGAATTTTATTGCTGACTTTATGTGTTTGTTAATCAACCACGTTGGGGAAACACAGCAACATTGGACTAAATATTAGAGGTGTTTTCTCCTATATTTTATTACTTACAGGCAAAGCTTTATGGAGATTGGAAGAAATGTTTCTTCACTTTATTAAACTTGGCACTCCTTCAAGAAAATGTCAGTGAACAGGGTAAAAACCATTATTGCAGGATTGCCTTGCTGTTGTATGGGAAAAGATCAAAATAGCAATGTCAGCTATTAGAAAGAGCAACTTCATTCAATTTACTTTTTTGTCGTTGGCTAAGTGAGTTCAGTTGTAACCAAAAGAGATGATGGAAAAAGGGTTGTTTTTTCCTGCTTTTTTCCAATGCTTCTCATTTGGGCTTCATTTGGGCTTTAAATGGACCTAGAGGAAGGTGCTCAGAGTAACTGGTCAGAGTCACTTTGGCTGCTGCACTTTCTACATCTCACCCCACTCCATTTGGCTGGGGGCCCAACCTAACGCCTTATAAAATATAGCTTTCTCTAAAACATATGCTTCTTCCATACATTAAATACAAAGAAGGAGTTTCACTTAAAGAAGACATTTTACCAAAGCTGATTGTCTTAGAAAAGGCTACATTTCAGAAGGTTTTTGTTCACTGATTACATCAAACAAAACACTTGTCTTTGGTAGATTTTTTTTTAAGTTTCTCACGATACCGTTGAATCACTTTTTGATATATGAAATATTTAATGGATGTGAATCTCATTTCGCAAACTTCAGTGTAAAAGAAATATAACTTGGTACATTTTCCATAATTCAAATTCATTTATGGCTCTGAGCTCTTGTTCTGTCAGATTCAGGGGTAGGAGAGACTCTTAAGCAGAGCCAAGGGGGGTGTGTGTGTGTGTGTGTGTTTGTGGACTGGTTACTGATGAAAGTTTTGAAATTATAGCCCTACTTGCTTTTTTTTTTTTTTTTTTCTTTTGTGCCTTCGTTGCAGCGTGCCAGCTTCTCTAGTTGTGGCGTGCAGGCTCCAAAGCACATGGGCTCAGTAGTTGCAGCACGTGGGCTCTGTTGCCCCGCGGCATGTGGGATCTTAGTTCTTACACCAGGGCTTGAACCTGCGTCCCCTGCATTGGAAGGTGGATTCTTAACCACTGGACCACCAGGGAAGTCCTCCTACTTGCTTAATTTTGGATAAAATTTTAAAATAAATATTTTTTTAAAGATTTTTTTGATGTGGATCATTTGTAAAATCTCTATTGAATTTGTTACTATATTGCTTCTGTTTTATGTTTTGGTTTTTTGGCCTCAAGGCATGTGGGATCTTAGCTCCCCGACCAGGGATCGAACCTGCACCCCCTGAATTGAAAGGCAAAGTTTTAACCACTGGACCGCCAGGGAAGTCCCTAAAAATAAATATCTTAAGCTTGTGGAAACTGCTTTAAAATCTCTTCTTCCATTTCTATCAACATGCCTCTGTGAGATTAGTTTCTCTACTATGAGTGTTATGAAAACAAAATGTATAAACTATTTAGATATATAGTATCCTCTGTGAGGATCATTTGCCATCAATCCTACCTAGATGACATAAATTATTCAGCAAGAAACAAGCTTATTTGGTCGCATTAATACTTTAAAAATTGATATACATGGGGTTTGTTCTAAGTGTGCATACAGATATCTAATATGGGTTATTTCACTCATGAATTCTTTATTATTGTTGCTGAAAATAGAAATTTACAAGTGTAATTACAATTCTGTTTTAATCACCTATACCTACTCTTTCAATGAACAGCATTCACAGTTTTGGTGATTTTTTCTTTTCCCCTATATTATGTTTGTTCTGACTACGTTTATTGAACTGTAACTTTATGTCTGTTGAATCTAATAATTTAAAAACTGGCCATATATTTTGATTTTTTTTTAATTTAATTTTGCTAGTAATTCATTTATATTGTATGTTATAAAAGTATTGGTCTGTGATGATAAAAATGCAAAACAAAACATCTGCTCCATTACAAATAGCCTGAAAATTTACAAAGGACTGTACTCAAATTGGGAAGAAGATAATATACACACGTTTTACATGCAATCATTTTCTTCTTCCCTGAAAGAGCTGCTGCTTCAGAGGATTTTCCCAGAAATCCCTGGGAGAGCCCTTGTCTTTCTTAGCTCAGAGAGTGAAGGGAAGCAGGTGTGGTACCCTAGGTACTTAGCAGTTATTTCTGATGACTATGAGTTGGTGAAGGCTGCGGGTAGGCATCTGGCTTCTATAAAGGTCTGTGTAATCCGAAAGACGCTGCCCTTTCCAAGACACCACACTGTCTCCTGACGGAGGCAGAATTTATGAGTTCAGTAAATAGTTATTGAGCAACTATTATGTACCTGGCTTATTCTGAGCATTGAAATTCAGTAGTAATTAAAACAGACAAAAATCCCTGCCTTCAGGGACTTTCCACTCTAGTGCAACGTGTAGGATTTGATGCCTGGGTCATTATATCTGAAATTACGCTTTTGTGGGATGCTTGTGTTTTAGATCAGTGTTTACCCATTAAAAACAAGTGCACAGTAGAGGTTTTGCCCCAGTTAATGGATAAAGTGAGTTAATAGGATGCACCGTCTCAATGTTAAAGATTTTACCCAAATTTCTTCTTAAGGCTTAGTACTAGATTCTAAGGAGAGATGGCAACTGATTAAGCATAAAGTTATTTTGTTATTTTAACAGGAATATGTCAATGTTTCAGGTTGTTCCATAAGGATCACATGATCTTCAGGTGTTTCATCTCCAAGGACAAGTTTGAGAACTCCCAAACCGTATGCAGACAAAGAGGAAGCGGCCATCCTTCCCCAAGGTCAAGCTTAAAGGTGAGTAAGCTTATCTCTAAAGGAATGGTGAGTCAATTTCTTGTAAACTTATAGAAATGTTTATAGTTTTTCAGAATCATGAAGTACTGACATCAGATAAAGAACCTATGGAACCCAATCCTAAAAAGACAGGGGAAATCATCAAGAGAACACGAAAAAATAGCTAACAAACTAATTTTAAAACGTTGACCTCACTGGAGATCAGAAAAATGCAGATTAAGCCCCGAGTGTGGGAGCCCGGTACAGGAGGGGCTGGGGTGCGACAACAACATACTAGTTTTCACCTCTCCAATGGCAAAGCTTTAAAACAACAATGAATGAATGGTTCATCGCAGGAGAGGAGGAGGGGGTGGTGGCTCTTTTGCACTACTTTTGGGAATATAAAGTGGATACAACTTTTCGCAAAAGCGCTTTCACAATGATAGGTTTAAATAGGTGCATAATCTTTGTTCCAATAAAAAAATTTCTGGAAATTTATTGAAAATCAAAAAATATAGGAAAAGGGTCATATACAAAAATATTCCCTGCAGTACAACTTACATCAGAAAAAGGTGTAAAGAATTTAAATTTTTCACAGAAAGAAAATTGATAAGTAAAATATGTTGCAACCCACATGATTTCATTATACAGCCATGAACTGTTCATAACGTTAAGGGACAGAGTAAAACTATAGTCGAATCTCAAGCAGAGGAAAATACACATGCGTTAAATACAAAATGTACAAGACATGGTGACTGTAGTTGATAATACTGTGTTCTATACTTGAAAGATGCTAAGAGAGTAGATATTAAAAGTTCTCACCACGCAAAAAAAGTCACAATGTGCCATGATAGATATGTTAACTAACTTTGTTGTAATCATTTCACAGTACATATGTCATATCAAATCATCACTTTGTATACTTAGGCTTACACAATGTTATTCGTCAGTTATATCTCAATAAAGCTGGGAAAAAAAACAAAAGAATACAAAAGGGAACAGCATTAAGATTTTCACTGTCAATTCTCTGGGTGATGGGTGGCATTATGGGCAGTTTTTTGTTTTCTTTTCTCTACTTTTCTACATAATCCAAGTTTTCCATAATTATGATATATTATTTTGATCATTAAAATTTTGAGGGAAATATTCCAAGTATAAACCATTTTACAGTTGTCGATTCTTTAAAGATGTCCATAGTTAAGGCCTTACCATTAAAGAAATTTTCACTCCAGAGCTCAAGAAAGAACCTATAAGGGGAAGCACACGCGTGCCCACACACTGAAAAATCTAGGAGAGCAAATAGCTCCCCCCACCGGTCACTCACTCCATGAGCAAACGCCTCAGAGAGTGGAGCTGGAAACCCTGAGGTTAGGCTTACTGCTTGTGTCGCTCCCTGTGTGCTTAAAGAGATAGTTTTCAATTATACATTACTGTCAATATGGTACATTTATGCAAACACAGCACTGCACACAAAGTCATATACACCAGGGGGGCTCAACCACAGCACTATTGACATTTTGTAGCTGGTAATTCTTTGTTGAGTGGGGCAGGTGGGGGGCAGTGGGGGAGGTCTCCTGTGCATAGTAGGATGTTTAGCAGTATCTATGGCTTCTAACCACTAGATGCCAGGAACATCCTCAGCCCCAGTCATGACATGTCTCCAGACATCGCCTAAGTCCCCTGGGGGCGGCATGCTCCCTCCCAGCTGAGAACCACTGATGTGCAGGGGTGCCCTGTGCCATGCAGAGATGCACCTGCATGCATGGGTGTGATTGCACCCCCGAGGTATTTACAACCAGGGTGTTTATTGATCAGTGACTGTGCTGAACCTGTTGTTAAAAATCTTGAGTGTCACATTTCCATGCTGTACTTTATGGGCTATTTAAGGAGGATCCAGGGAGAACATGTCTCTATGTGATTTCCCTTTTGTGCTGATTTTAAAACCTAGCCCAGTATAGATTACACTGTATATAATCTTTTATGCAATCTTTAACATTTTATGTCATTTTTAAACCATAAACAAGGTAAGCTCTATATTGCTAATGGACACACATTGTGCGTTTAGTTAAATGTTAAGTTATTAGCCCTGGATGATAGGGGAAAAGTTGATATTACATTTTTTAAAACTGAGCTTTGAAGTCAAATGAACAAAATCATCCAAGGGCAGTTCATGGCTAAGCACACTCTGACTTGTGAGTAAGCTGACATATGCCCTGGAAAATGGGATGCCTCACTCTCTAGCCAGGGTTAGAAGGCCAGAACCTTCCCACAGCTTTCTGTAGACTTTTGAAGGTAAAGGACACACTTCAGCAGCATGTTATTTCTTGGGGAAAAAAATTATTATTGAAGGATGACTAGGCAATAAGGAAAAAAATTAACCTAAGAAATGCAGCTCAAACCTATGAATCAATAAAAGGTAGACTTCATAGTTCTGGAAGTTGTGTTTGTTTGTTTACTGGAACCCAGACTCACATCTGGCTACTAGATACAGCACCGACCTTATGGATAAAGGCTACAAATGGACCCACAATCATCTATGGAAACAAATTTGAATCTACCAGGATTTTAGCACCAGATGACCCTGGAATAGAAAATAAGGCTTGTCCAACTTTGACCAGTAGTATCTTCTTATTGAATTGGAGCTTTTCAAACCACCTTGGCACAAACACCACTAATACACAATCACTAATACACACATACATACAGTTAAAGGGCCTACTGACCCAGACAGCAGAGTTCCAGAGTGAAGGCATCCTGCAGTACAACCATGATTTCTCTGCTTTATGGTCACAGCCATCTAAGAACAGCCTCAGTTTGTCACTCAGCCCCATCATCACGCTGCTCTGTAAAAAGACATGAGGAGACAATTGGTGAGGACAAAGAAAGTGAGAATGACAGGCTTTAAGACAGATATATCTGTTTTGGTGACATTTATGTAACCTTTAAGCATACACATGGTAAACTATATTGCTAATGGATCTACACATATTTATGTAAAACTACAAAATATAACTATAAGGATATACAACAAACTCATGATAATGATGATATATATATGATATATATATATATATATTAATGATATGATATATATATGTATATAGTCAAATAGGTTCAGGGTTTAGTCTTTGCCACTTACTAAGGGGCCTTGAGCCTATATATTTTTCTTGAATATAACAAGTCTCAGTTTTATCAAATATACAATGAAGATAATAATAGTAACAACCTCTGGTAACTGAGTATACTGCTGAACTGAATGAATAAGCATTTTCAGAACTCTAATGGAAAACTGATGAATTCATAAAAGTGCTAACAAAAGATCAAGATGAAAAAAAAATTAATTACATGGGACTGAGTGAACTGATAAGGATGATTATAATTTTGGGGACTTTCTGTTTGAATAATAATAAATAGTACCAACCTCATTGGATTGTTATGAGGATTAAGTGAAAAAAACTTGGGAGCAGGCACACAATACACGTTCAGTTCAAAGTAGCTACTATTGATATGACAAGTTCCAAAGTTATGAGCGTCGCATTCTAAGTTTCATAACAGAATGTCCGTTACCTTGATTTGTGCCTGGAGAACTGACTGGAAGCTTAACTCAGAGCATTCACAGCAGAAGCTCCGGAGACTCCAAAGTCTGCTGGGGACCATTTGCATTGAGTTGCTGTGGCCAGGAGGGAGAAGAGGCTTCTTACAATGCCATGCCATGGGAGTCACAGAACACGGTTCATCAGATTGGAAGTCAAGGATTAGTAAGATAAGACACACGTAGGTTCCCGGCTCTCTCTTCATTCTGCAGAGAAGTGCCAGGCCAGCTTGCTGAGCACATAGGGCTACACTCCAGGAGACGTGCTCTGCCCTCTTCTGGTTCCCCCTTTTTTGAGCTGAACTTGAGGGTGAGCCTTTTCCGCTTGAGTGGGAGTGGATATCGTCTGTCTGAATTGGATGCCAGATGTTTAGGAGGAGCTGCGGATTGCAAGATGCTCAGTACTTGGATTCCTTGGGGGCCCGCGGTGTATGGGGGGTGTGTGTACAGCATGCCCCCCTCCTGGGGAAAGGAAGCTCCCGGTCCCATGGAAAGTTTAGTTTGGGCACTGCTTGGGTAAAAACCAACACTGTCCTGGAGAGGCCACTGGCAAACAACCCAGAAGGAGCCCTGTGGTCCTTTCCTGGATCATCCTGCTTGTCCCTCTAGGGGACAGAGAATGATGGACATAGTTACAAACATTCAGCAGCAATAAACTTTCTAGAGCATCTCTGAAGGCCGTAACTCTAATGTAGATCAGGTAAGAAATGGAAATAGTCTCTGGTCATCCCTTGCTGTGAAAGATAGAGGTTTTGGTGCTTTGGTGGGCCAGGGGTGCATGGGGGTGGGGATATGATAGGTATGGAGCCCTTGAACTGGGTCTCAAGGGATGGGGGGCTTTGAAGGATGGAGAAGAGAAAAAGTTGGGAGAACTGAATGAACAAAAGCATGGAGGGGGACAAGGGGAATGATCTAGAATAAGTAGATGCATATTGCTTGAATTGAGAGTTTATTTGGAGGTGGGTGGCAAAGGAGGTTGAGATCAGTTTGTGATGGGAACCAATCACCAGGCTAAGGGTTTTAGACTTTATTCCAAATGCGGCTAAGGAATGGCAGCACCTGGGTGATAACTCGGGTCTCTTGGCTCCTAGCTCCTCTGCACATCTCTTCAAGTCTCCTGCACTGCCTTGCAATGTCTCTGTCTTCAGGAAGTATAGTGTTTCACTTGGAAATGAGATAATCTGGGCTTCAGTTCATGCAGCAGTTGTGCGCCTTGGCCAAATCACCTTTCTGGGTTTCAGTTTCTAAAATCCAAAATGAGATGGTTGGAGCAAATATTTTGTGGCTCTTTAAGATGGAAGTAATCTTTTTGGAAGATTAATATAATGACAGTGTTCAAAATAGTTAGGGAGGAGGGAAAACCTACAGAGACACCAAAAATCCTCTGGTTAAATGATTTATGCTAAATATAATGTCTTTTATATAACAAAGACTCTTAACATCTTTCCCTTTCTCTCTCTCTCTCCCGCACCCCGACCATTTCTTTTAAAACATTTTAAGCCACAGTTGTGCTTTATTGAATTTGATCTTTAGGTATTGTATCTTCCTTACTATGAGGCAGTTTTACATGTAAAATACTTTCTTCTTGAATGAAGTAGACACTTGCCATCAAGATTAATAGCTCATCTTTTTAAACTTTTGTCCATTTTAAGTTTCACCTAATTCCTGGACTCCATCGTAACGCCCAATTCCCACATGTCCACTTGTGTTTGTCTACAACCCAGAGCAGGTCTCAGGAAGAAGAGCAAAGCAGAGACCAGGAGAGGTAGCCAACCAAATGCTGAACCACATAGACGTTCTCTTGATGTGCCCCAAAGTCTGCCAAACCAAAGTCCTTGAGAATCTTGAAGAATTCAAAACCATATATAAAATAAATAAATGCAAATTGCACATTTCCTAGTTACAGAGGGTCTCCCTGGACCTCTTCGGGTCCAAGTTGTTCCTTGTTTTTTTCTTCCTTGGTGTCAGGGGGGAACAAGGCCAGAGTTTGACCCTTTACTGAAAGATTATATACAAGGAGGGAGGGATGAAAGAATAATAATGAGTCAGGTCCTATGGGGAAGGAAAAGTAAAAGTAAACATCTCCCTGGAAAATAAACCTCTGCTCTTTCAAACCCTGGGATGCCACCTTTTCAAGAATGAGCTGTTCCAAGAGTGGATACATGTCTATGTATAACCGATTCAGTTTGCTGTACACCTGAAACTAACACAGCATTGCAAATCAACTATACTCCAATAAAAATTTTTTAAAAAAACTTGAAATACATTCAAAATAATTAAAAAAAAGAAAAAAAAAAAAAAAAAAGAACTAGCTGTTGCAAACTCTGGTGTCATCCCTGAGTAGCCCTCTTGAAGAAAATTGGCCAAACTAAATGAGCCATCCTAACCTGTACAAATCTTTTTCATATTTTCATCAGTTACACATCTCTTTATCTGGTGTTACTCACTATGTTTTAAGACCTTAAAAGGCAAATTTTAATATGGACCCCAAAAGTTTATAATATAATGTTATATATATGTAAAAGAAAAATCTGTTTCTCCTACTCTCAACACTTCTGATGCCAGAGGTGTGGGTTTTTCTTACATCAGCCAATTCTCCAACTCCCTGGACACCAGCTGGGTGTGCTACGATTCAATAATGGCAGTAACCTCCAGGAGTTAGTAGAGACCTATAGGTCAAGAACCTGGTCCCACAAGACTCCTCCCACTTCAGATGCCACAGCAAGTCCCAGGTTCTGACTGGCTATAAATTGAGGAGGGGGTGTCTCATGACTCCTTCCTTTGGTTTGATAATTTATTAGAATGGCTCACAGAACTCAGGACTATGCTTTACTTACGGTTACTTGTTTATTATAAAGGATACAACACAGGAACAACAAAATGGGAGAGATGCATGGAGCAAGGATGTGGGAAGGGGCATGGAGTTTCCATGCCTTCTCTGAGACCACTTTCTAGAGCTAAACTACTTGGGTTTAAGGACAGCTAAGCCATTTATCATATGTATGAAATTAAGCAAGTGACCATGTCTTTGTGTGTCAGTTTCCTCACCTATCACTTGGGAGATAATGATAGTACACCTGCCTCCCAGGGTTGGTGTGAGATGAAATGGTGTGTGAAGTGTTCAGGACAGTGCCTGCAAATGCTATAAAGGGCCAACAGATGCCAGTTTGTGGCATAGGATTAAATACCTGCATTAGAGTGGGATAAGACAATAATGGTTAACATTCATAGAGCACTTATCTCGGGGCTAGGTGCTTTACATCTATTAACTCACTTTATCCCCACAGCAGCCTAAGGTGTAGATAAACTCTTACTTTCATCATCATCATCACCACTACCATCATCACCACCATTATCCCCATTTTACAAACGAAGATACTGTGATCCAGAAGGTTAAGTGGCTTGCTCAAGGTCACCTAGCTTGCAAGTAAGTAGCCCCGCTGGGGTGTGAGCCCCTGTAGTCTAGGACAATAGGCAACATTGGCTTCTCCCCTATTCTAGAAGGTGAAGACCCACAGACAAAGGGCAGATTAGGAAATACCACATTAAATGTTTGCCCTGTGTTTCGTTAACTTCGGGGTAAAAAACTTAAACATCATTTATTTTCAAGAAACGCAGCAACAGTCTTTCGCTTATGCTTTGAGGGCTTCTTTGCCCTTGTTCTTTTTAGCTCTGAGGCCGACTACCCACATCTGTGATGCCCACCGCATTCATATGCATGCATCCATTCCTGTGGCGGAACCTACAATTCTGAAACCATCTCTAATTTCAGGGGCGTGAACTCTTTCTCCCTCTTTCCTCTTCTCCAGGCTTTTTTTTTTTTCTATTTCTTTCTGCCTCTTCCTTACCTTCTCCGTAAACCTCCTTTCTCTCCTTCTTCTCCACAACTTATTTAGGCCTGAAAAGCAGCCAGGGAAATGATATTTGCTTTGGGAGGAGTAGAGAAAAATAAAAGTTGAGTTAGCAAATTAAAAGAATAACTCTGATTTTCCACAAAGGGCTACTTCATGGAAAGATTGTGACTTATGGTTCTTTATAGTGGCTCTCCCTTTCTCTCTCTCTCTCTCTTTACTTTAGGAAAAACAAAGTTGATGTAAACAGCTGGAGACCGTAACTTGAAAAACCAAGAAAGTAAGCTGAATAAAACTTCCTGTTTTCCTCTCCTACCCAGGTCTACAGGGGGTTGGCCTACAAGGCCGCCTTCCAAACCAGATGTTTGATTCCCAAAGCTTGTTTCAGAGTCTCTGCATATCAATTAATCTTTACACAGCATGACCAGACCTTAGATTCAATTACAAGGAGCATGCTTCAGCCAAGTGCCTGCTGGGACACAGGTGCCTCTTGGGAAAAGCAGGGTAAATGTGGCCAGCACATGACATGAGACCTGCCAGTTAAATTCTCTTTTATCACCATCTAAATTACACCCAACATTAACAGAACTCCTCCTAGAAGCCAGGTACCATGCTAAGACTCCAGATTTAATCTCATCAAATCTCATCGAATCCGCATGACAACCACACAAGGGAGATACAATTACTAGTATCTTAGCTTCATAGATCAGGAAATCAAGCCTTGGAGATGATAATTACCGGACCCTAGTTTCCACTCCTAGTAAGGGTTTCCTTCCACCCCTTCCTCACTCTCAGCCCTTCCGTGTTTAGAAAAGACTAATGCATGGGAAAGAAACCTCCTCTCTGCAAAGGAGACATTATCGTCTGCATCACTCTGCTCCTGCCTAGGCTGCTGAGCTTGTTGCTTTTCTCCTTGGCTGTTCATCCTCTTTGGAGACGTGCTGTCTTCGATTTTGAAGATCCGTCTGCCTCCTCTGAGGTCACACTCAGCCAACGGTCCCAGGACCCACTGCCAGTAATAACGAAGGTTCCTTGCAGCCCATCTTTCCTCCTCAGATGCATAACCCAGAGCAGGGAGGATGTATCCCTTTCATGATAAAACTCTCAAGTGCTCCAACAGATCATAAAAATGAGCTCCAAGTATGACACCCATCTATATTTGCCCTTTTCATGCTGAGTGACGATCTGCCAATAGGATTAGTGGTAGGGTTGTTATTAACAGTCTCTTCCCTGCAAAACAAGGCACAAATCATGTGCTTTTGGTAGAAGCTGATTCTTGCCTGTTGGGTAGTTATCAGTAGCTAGACATACAAAGTCATTAAAATGTATATTTCATTTGCTTTGTGGGATCTTCAAAAATTCCCATAATTTCCCAACTGTAAAGATACCAGGTTTAGCTTTTTCAACCAGCTAACGGGCACCCACCAGTAGAGTTCGATGCTCTTCTGAGTGGCCTCCACGTCAGGTGCAGCTCTGAGTGACCACCCCTCTCCACAGTTTGCCGCATCCCGGTGGAGAGAATATCCTCACCATTAGCACCCCTACCCTATGCACCAAGCTCTTCAAGGAACAGAAATGTAGTCTTTTCTCACAAAGTTCAGGAACTCCCCATGTATCTCCCTTGTCCTTTTCAGGCAAGGATACCGTCTGCCAGCGTTTCATGTTCAACATCTGGAAAACACCGATTTAAATGAAGAAACAAAACAGATGTCTTTACAGCAGAAATTCTCAGTGGCCTTAATATCCTAATGTCACTCTGAGTCCCCAAGAAGGGAATGTAATATGTAGAGTTGCCCAAACTTTTTTTTTTTTAAATTATTTATTTATTTATGGCTGTGTTGGGTCTTCGTTTCTGTGCGAGGGCTTTCTCTAGTTGCGGCAAGTGGGGGCCGCTGTTCATTGCGGTGCGCGGGCCTCTCACTGTCGCGGCCTCTCTTGTTGCGGAGCACAGGCTCCAGACGCGCAGGCTCAGTAGTTGTGGCTCACGGGCCTGGTTGCTCCGCGGCATGTGGGATCTTCCCAGACCAGGGCTCGAACCCGTGTCCCCTGCATTGGCAGGCAGATTCTCAACCACTGCGCCACCAGGGAAGCCCCCCAAACTTTTTTGACCTTGGAATCCTTTACTTGGGAACCTCTTACGATATTAATGTCCCACAGACACAATTTGGGAAATCACAAAGTAGCCATACAGCCAGCACATGTTAAGGACCGATCAATGCTGAACACTCTGCATCCATTTTCTCACTTAATATCCATCACGTCCTAAACGGCACACCTTATCGTCATTTTACAGGCACAGAAAACGAGGCTTAGAGAATTTCAGTTACTTGCTCAAGGACACACAGCCAGCAGAGGGTAATGCAATGGCAGGACCAAAGGTTTTGAATGCTAAATCTCATCTTCTTCTTTTTTCTTAAGAAACTTTCTTTCTTTCTTTCTTCCTTCCTTTCTTTCTTTCTTTCTTTCTTTCTTTCTTTCTTTCTTTCTTTCTTTCTTTCTTTCTTTCTTTCTTTCTTTCTTTCTTCCTTCCTTCCTTCCTTCCTTCCTTCCTTCCTTCCTTTCTTCCTTCCTTCCTTCCTTTCTTTTTCTTCTTTTAAGAAATTTTTAAAATGCAGAGAGAACATAACAAACACCCACCTTTCTACTATGCAAAGTTAGTCATTTCTTTTGGTCATATTTCTTTCCAGTCTTTTTTTTTTTTTTTAATAAATGAAATATTACAGATAAAAGTTGTTCATTTCTTATCAGGCTGCTTCCTTGTTATCAATGAACCCCAACCCCAGGGGCAAAGTCTTGAAGGACCACAGGCCAGGCTGCTTTTGGGTGCTGTCTTTTCAATCCATAAAAATATTTCCTCTCACTTATTTATCATTTCCCCAGTGCCCTCTTGAGTTCCATTGTAAATCTGAGGCACAAAGAGAAATATTTTAAAATAACATAATAAGCAAAACCTGAGGTCAGTCGCGGATACCTTGGCCCACGGTTAAGAAAGGAGCCCCATTCAGGTTTTCAGAGCAGCGAGTAGAATCTAGGGGGATATTCTCAGGTGGGGCTGGGGCGGAATGTGCTGTAGGAGCTGACAGTGTAAGTGCTGCGGAGCGCTAGCTAGTGACAGCACGCGGTGTAGCCAAAGACATGTGGTCTACACGTGTGGACCCAGACGGCCCTGTGTCAAAGCCCGTTATACCTGCATTCGCTCTAGATCACCCCATCTAAGGTAAAACTTCCTGCCATTCTCTTTCTCCTTGATTAATTTTTCTACATAGTTATCCCTTCCTGGCATTATGTTACATTTTTGCTTGTTTCTTGTTTCTTGTCTGTCTTCTCCACGAGAATGTAAGCTCTGTGAGGTAGGGCCTTGTCTGCTGCTCACTATGTTCACCTGCTCTCCTTGGCTTCAGCTCATCAGAGAATATTAAGTGCTTCTGGAGAGCATGGAAGGAGACAGCCAAGAAGGAAGCAGGAAAAGTTTTTTTAAAGATTTCAAAGCATCAAAGGAGAATCCAATCTGATATCACAGATGAGTATTAGTTTATGACACAGAGAAAAAGAAGACAACACTACAGTTGGTGTTATTCTCCTAGGAGTCTCTTTTCATAGGAGGCAAATATGGACATTCGGAAAAAGAATTAAACTCCATGCTTCATGGAACAATGTTTCCCAGTGAAGAATACTGCTGCTGGTCACTGGAGGGAGGAACAGTAAATAGAGATTTTTTATCTCCCATCTTCGGGCTCTAGAGGTAACTGTGTGAATACCAGAGGTGGTTAAACCAAAGGCACACTGACCATCTTTGCTGTGATAACAGGTGACCCCCAGTTCTCTGTGGCTTGCAACAACAAAGGTTTACTTCTGTCTACTATGACCCTGCTGGAGTCTGCTCCATTTGGGATACAGGCTGAGGGAGCAGCCTTTATTTACAACATGCAATTCTCACGGCAAAGGACTTCTCTTTAAATGGTGGCATAACTCATATCCGCTTGCATTCTATTGGCCAAAGCAAGTTACACGGCCAAGCCCTACGTTGAGGGGATGGGGCTGTATATTCCTCCTCTCAGAGGAGTCACGGAAAGTCTATGGCAACAGACGAGAAGTGCAATTCTTCCATAGGAAGGAAGAGTGAAGGGCTGAGAGCAATAATATGATCTACCCCCCAAATTTTTCTATATTCCTGGAAGCTAAGAAACATCAAACCACATCCCATACATCCTTAGGAGAAGGAAGGATTGAGAAAGAAAACGTATAGAATCCTGTCACAGTCTCTTAAAACAAGGGAAGAAAAATCAAGAACATAGGATGTGGATGACTTTAACATCCCCTCCACCATTTTTCACTTTTACAGGCATGGACAGCAAAATCACAGATGTCAAAAAATGTGGCCTTATGCATCGCAGCTTTGACTTTTGATTAATAATTTGATAGATTGCATTATCATTCCTGATTATTTGCTGCCCCTTTCTGTGAAAGAATTGAGTTTCCCTGCCTCTTTGATATCAGAATTGGTCATGCAACTTATTTTGTCCAGTGAAACATGAGCAGAAGTTTTGTAGCGTTTCAGAACTATTGCTTTGTTTTTTAAGCACCTTGATGATAAACAGGTTTCAGTGTTTGCTGTCATTTTGTAACTTTGGGCTTTTAGTTGCTACATTTAAAAATCTTTTTTTTTTTTTTTTTACAAAAAATTACAAAGTATGAATATATTAGAGTATATTTACCCTTTCCCTATTACTGAACACTTTGATGGACAGTTTTTTCTCTATTATAAACAAGATTACAATAAAAATTCTTTTTTTTTTTTTTTTTTCAATAAAAATTCTTAACCATGTGTTTTCAAGTAACTGTGGGACAAGCAAAATTGCTGGGTGGAACGGGATATACAATTAACTAGTAAAAAATCTTCCAAATATATAGCTCAAAATACTTTACCAATTCATATTCTTACCAGTGATGTATGTCATTTTTCTGTACCTTGAAAGCAACGTTATTTTAAAAACATGTATTGAATATTTACTATGTCTCAGGAACAAAGTGCTCTGTGTATATCAATTTAATTATTCATCAAAACAAGGCTATGTGGTAGGTACTGTTATTATCCCCTATTTACAGATGAGGAAATAGACGCAAGAAAAGTTAAGTGAATGCCCAAAGTCACACAGTTACTAAGTGGTGAAGCTGGGATAGTAATTCACCCAACATGACCCCAGAATTGTGTTTTGCCAGGAAAATGAGAGGAAAATGGAATGTTGTTGTTTCTATTTGAATTGCTCTGGTCAGTGCGAGACTGTCCATTTTATTTTCTGTGTGCTGGGCTTTCATTTTCTTCCGTGAATTTCCCATTTGTAACCATTGCTTATTACTGTGGACCATGAGCACCGTAAGATGGAACCCCGTGATTCTTCCTCTTGGTATTCAGAGCCAGGAAATGGTGTGAATTGACACCCGTGTGTAATCACCTTTGAGCGTGGGCTGCACCTAATGACTTACCTCTAACAAACAAAACACAGGAGAAGTGATGGGATGTCCCTTCTGAGATAAGGTTACAAAAACCTCTGACTTCTGTCTTGATGCACTCTCTGGCTCTCTCTCATTTGCCCACTTTGAGAAAGCCTGCTGCCATCTTGTGTGATTCCCTGTGAGGAACTGAGAACCTCAGTCCAACAGCCCACAAGAAACTGAATCCTGCCAACCACCACGAGTGATCTTGGAGGCATATCCTTCCCCCGTAATTCCTTGAGATACCTGTAACCACACTCAAACCCATGATTGTCTAATCTATCATTAATTTACTTTTATATGTGGGGTGAATTAAGGACCTCCTTTTCCTTTTTTTTTTTTAAGTGGACTGCCAATTGTTACAACACCGTCTGTTTAAGAGTCCAAATTTGGGGTCATTGATTAGATATGTCACCTTCATTGCTTGTTATATTTTCAAATATATGTGAATCTGTTTTTCATACTTTCTGTCTGGCCACTGATCTATGTGTGTATTGTGTCTTAATTCTTGTCTTGAGTTTGGTGACTTTATAATATATTTTGATATCTGGCAGCCTAGGTTCTCTCTCATCACTGTTTTCCAAAAGTCTATTACTTAAGGTTTTTCAGATGAAATTTAGGACAAATTTTTAATTTCCATGAAAAATCCTGTTAATATTTTCAATGGAAATGCATTAAATATGTAAATTAACTTGGGGAGAGTTGACATATTTATAATATTGGGAAGAGTTGACATATTTATAATATTGTGTGTTCCCTTCTAGAAACATGGACTACCACTCCACTTCTCCAAGGTTTCCTTAATATCTTCTCAGTAAGGTTTCATAGCTTTCTTCTTGTACCTCTTGCACATTTTATTGTTGCTGTGATTGAGATAATTTTCCTTCTAACCGGTTACTGTTGCTCTATAGGAAGAGCATTGGTTTGTTTATTTCATGTTTTAGCATGATACTTTCTGCTATTTTCTGGTAGTTTCTCATGCTTCTAGTGTATGTGTTGTGGTTTTTTAATGAGAAATGGCTACTGAAGTTTAGCAAATGCTTCTCCACGTCTATTGAGATGCTCATGTGGTTTTATCCTTTAATCTGTTAGTACAATGAGTAACATTATAAGATCTTTAACATTTTCAACTCTATTTTTGCATTGTTAGGTTAAATCCTACTTAGTTATGATGTGATATTCTTTCAACCCACTACAGGATTTGATTTGCTAATCTTTAATTTAGGGTTTTGCATCAGTGTTTGAAAGTGAAATTAGCCTTCTATTTTCTTTCTTTGTACCAACTGTGTCTGGTTTTGGAATCAGTGTTAGGCTGGCATTAAAATTGAGTTCAGGTGTTTTCCTTGTTTTCATATTCTGGGACAATTTTTGTAACATGAGAATTATACATTCTTGGGACATTATTTTAGCTGTCACCTGTAAACCCATTTGGTGCTAGTGCCTTTTAAAGAGGTACTGTGTTATTTTACAAGAAGAAATCTTCTCCAAACGTGAAAAAGGAAAAAGTTTGTTTTATATTTATTCTATTTACTGTATTTCTAAACTTATTTTTCTCTCAAAAACTTTCTAATAGGTTATTGTTTTTATTTGGATTTTTAAAAAAATTTTGTTTAGTTGCTTGGAAAGTTTATAGTTTTTTTTTTTTATTATAAATTCTCTTTCAAAGTTACTGGTTTTCTATAACCCTGTGCAACATTTCCTATTTAGGCAGAATCCATTCACCATTGAAGAAAGACTACTTAAGATTGAAGGCTTTGGCTTTAGTTCTCCATATTAATGTAATAAGTAATCCTGGAAAATTTGTACAGACATTTCAGGATTAAAACCCTACATAGAAGTGCAGAAGTTATTTTCTCTAGATCAAACATATATGTTCTTGATTCATGTGATAATATAGTCTGGGAAAAACCTCAGACCAAAATAAAGCCTGTGTGGATACAAACACATACACTATATTCACTAATATTTAAAACCATTGGAGACAGAAGCTACTCATTATTTTAAATTATAAAACACAAGGCATGGGTATGGGAGCTCTTCTCACCCTGCCCTGGACAGTGCCCCTGGAGCATCCAGGTCGTCCCTCAGGTGCCTGAGGCCAAGTGGTGGCATCGTTTCCTGTTCTCAGCCAGCCCCTTGGATCCCCACTGCAGTGGTGTGTCCAGTGAGCAGCTTTCTTGGGGGTCAAGAAGCCATGTGGCTGACAGGGCCTTGGTGCTCTGGCTGGGTGTCAGTCCTGAGCCTCTGAGGTGGGCGAGCTGAGTTCAGGACATTGGACCACCAGAGACCTCCTGGCCCCATGTAATATCAATCAGCGAGAGCTCTCCCAGAGATCTCTGTCTCAACAATAAGACCCAACTCCACCCAACGACCAGCAAGTTCCAGTGCTGGACACCAATGCCAAACAGCTAGCAAGACAGAAACACAACCCCACCCATTAGCAGAGAGGCTGCCTAAAATCATACTAAGTTCACAGACACCCCAAAACACACCAGTGGATGCAGTCCTGCCTACCAGAAAGACAAGATCCAGCCTCATCCACCAGAACACAGGCACCAGTCCCTTCCACCAGGAAGCCTACACAACCCACTGAACCAAACTTATGCACTGGCGGCAGACACCAAAAACAACGGGAACTACAACCCTGCAGCCTGAGAAAAGGAGACCCCAAATACAGTAAGTTAAGCAAAATGAGAAGACAGAGAAATATGCAGCAGATGAAGGAGCAAGCTAAAAACCCACCAGGCCAAACAAATGAAGAGGAAATAAGCAGTCTACCTGAAAAAGAATTCAGAGTAATGATAGTAAAGATGATTCAAAATCTTGGAAATAGAATGGAGAAAATACAAAAAACGTTTAACAAGGATCTGAAGAGCTAAAGAGCAAACAAACAATGATGAACAACAAAATAAATGAAATTAAAAATTCTCTGGAAGGAAACAATAGCAGAATAACTGAGGCAGAGGAACGGATAAGTGATCTGGAAGATAAAATAGTGGAAATAACTACCACAGAGCACAATAAAGAAAAAAGAATGAAAAGAATTGAGAACAGTCTCAGAGACCTCTGGGACAACATTAAATGCACCAACATTCGAATTATAGGGGTCCCAGAAGAAGAAGAGAAAAAGAAAGGGAATGAGAAAATATTTGAAGAGATTATAGTTGAAAACTTCCCTAATATGGGAAAGGAAATAGTCAATCAAGTCCAGGAAGTGCAGAGAGTCCCATACAGGAGAAATCCAAGGAGAAACATGCCAAGACACATACTAATCAAACATTCAAAAATTAAATACAAAGAAAAAATATTAAAAGAAGCAAGGGAAAAGCCACAAATAACATACAACAGAATCCCCATAAGGTTAACAGCTGATCTTTCAGCAGAAACTCTGCAAGCCAGAAGGGAGTGGCAGGACATATTTAAAGTGATGAAAGGGAAAAACCCACAACCAAGATTACTCTACCCAGCAAGGATCTCATTCAGATTTGAAGGAGAAATTAAAACCCTTTACAGACAAGCAAAAGCTAAGAGAATTCATCACCATCAAGCCAGCTTTACAACAAATGCTAAAGGAACTTCTCTAGGCAGGAAACACAACGGAAGGAAAAGACCTACAATAACGAACACAAAAAAATTAAGAAAATGGTAATAGGAACATACATATCAATAATTACCTTAAATGTAAATGGATTAAAGGCTCCAACCAAAAGACATAGACTGGCTGAATGGATACAAAAACAAGACCCATATATATGCTGTCTACAAGAGACCCACTTCAGACCTACAGACACATACAGACTGAAAGTGAGGGGATGGAAAGAGATATTCCATGCAAATGGAAATCAAAAGAAAGCTGGAGCAGCAATTCTCATATCAGACAAAATAGACTTTAAAATAAAGACTATTACAGAGACAAAGAAGGACACTACATAATGATCAAGGGATCAATCCGAGAAGAAGATATAACAATTGTAAACATTTATGCACCCAACATAGGAGCACCTCAATACATAAGGCAAATGTTAACAGCCATACAAGGGGAAATCAACAGTAACACAATCAGAGTAGGGGACTTTAACACCCCACTTTCACCAATGGACAGATCATCCAAAATGAAAATAAATAAGGAAACACAAGCTTTAAATGACACATTAAATAAGATGGACTTAATTGATATTTATAGGACATTCCATCCAAAAACGACAGAATACAATTTCTTCTCAAGTGATCATGGAACATTCTCCAGAATAGATCATATCTTGGGTCACAAATCAAGCCTTGGTAAATTTAAGAAAATTGAAATCATATCAAGTATCTTTTCTGACCACAATGCTATGAGACTAGATACAGGAAAAAAACTGTAAAAAAATACAAAACCATGGAGGCCAAACAATATGCTACTAAATAACCAAGAGATCACTGAAGAAATCAAAGAGGAAATAAAAAATTACCTAGAAACAAATAACAATGAAAACACGATGGCCCAAAACCTATGGGATGCAACAAAAGCAGTTCTAAGAGGGAAGCATATAGCAATACAATCCTACCTCAAGAAACAAGAAACAACTCAAATAAACAATCTAACCTTACACCTAAAACAATTAGAGAAAGAGGAACAAAAAACTCTCAAAGTTAGCAGAAGAAAAGAAATCATAAATATCAAATCAGAAATAAATGAAAAAGAAATGAAGAAAACGATAGCAAAGATCAATAATACTAAAAGTTGGTTCTTTGAGAAGATAAACAAAATTGATAACCTATTAGCCAGACTCATCAAGAAAAAAAAGAAGAATCAGATCAACAGAATTAGAAATAAAAAGTAACAACTGACACTGTAGAAATACAAAGGATCATGAGAGATTGCTACAAGCAACTATATGCCAATAAAATGGACAACCTGAAAGAAATGGACAACTTCTTAGAAAAGCACAACCTTCCAAGACTGAACCAGGAGGAAATAGAAAATATAAACAGACCAATCACAAGCGCTGAAATTGAAACTGTGATTAAAAATCTTCCAACAAACAAAAGCCCAGGACCAGATGGCTTCACAGGCAAATTCTATCAAACGTTTAGAGAAGAGCTAACACCCATCCTTCTCCAACTCTTCCAAATTACAGCAGAGGGAGGAACACTCCCAAACTCATTCTACGAGGCCACCATCACCCTGATACCAAAACCAGACAAAGATGTCACAAAGAAAGAACTCTACAGGCCAATATCACTGATGAACATAGATGCGAAAATCCTCAACAAAATAATAGCAAACAGAATCCAGCAGCACATTAAAAGGATCATACACCATGATCAAGTGGGGTTTATCCCAGGAATGCAAGGATTCTTCAATATATGCAAATCAATCAATGTGATACACCATATTAACAAATTGAAGGAGAAAAACCATATGATCATCTCAATAGATGCAGAAAAAGATTTCGACAAAATTCAACACCTATTTATGATAAAAACTCTGCAGAAAGTAGGCATAGAGGGAACTTTCCTCAACATAATAAAGGCCATATATGACAAACCCACAACCAACATCGTTCTCAGTGGTGAAAAACTGAAACCATATACACTAAGATCAGGAACAAGACAAGGTTGCCCACTCTCACCACTATTATTCAACATAGTTTTGGAAGTTTTAGCCACAGCAATCAGAGAAGAAAAAGAAATAAAAAGAATCCGAATCAGAAAAGAAGTAAAACTGTCACTGTTCGAAGATGACATGATACTATACATAGAAAATCCTAAAGATGCTACCAGAGAACTACTAGAGCTAATCAATGAATTTGGTAGAGTAGCAGGATACAAAATTAATGCACAGAAATCTCTTACATTCTTATACAGTAATGATGAAAAATCTGGAAGAGAAATTAAGGAAACACTCCCATTTACCACTGCAACAAAAAGAACAAAACACCTAGGAATAAACCTACGTATGGAGACAAAAAACCTGTATGCAGAAAAGTATAATACACTGACGAAAGAAATTAAAGATGATACCAACAGATGGAGAGATATACCATGTTCTTGGATTGGAAGAATCAACATTGTGAAAATGACTATACTACCCAAAGCAATGTACACATTCAGTGCAATCCCTATCAAACTACCAATGACATTTTTCACAGAACTAGAACAAAAAATGTCACAATTTGTATGGAAACACAAAAGACCCTGAATAGCCAAAGCAATCTTGAGAAAGAAAAACACAGCTGGAGGAATCAGGCTCCCAGACTTTAGACTATACTACAAAGCTACAGTAATCAAGACAGTAAGGTATTGGCACAAAAACAGAAATATAGATCAATGGAACAGGATAGAAAGACCAAAGATAAGCCCACACACCTATGGTCACCTTATCTTTGATAAAGGAGGCAAGAATATACAATGGAGAAAAGACAGCCACTTCAATAAGTGGTGCTGGGAAAACTCGACAGCTACATGTAAAAGAATGAAATTAGAACCCTCCGTAACACCATACACAAAAATAAACTCAAAGTGGATTAAGGACCTAAATGTAAGGCCAGACACTGTAAAACTCTTAGAGGAAAACTTAGGCAGAACACTCTATGACATAAATCACAGCAAGATCCTTTTTGACCCACCTCCTAGAGAAATGGAAATAAAAACAAAAATAAACAAATGGAACCTAATGAAACTTAAAAGCTTTTGCACAGTAAAGGAAACCATAAAAAAGACGAAAAGACAACTCTCAGGGTGAGAGAAAATGTATGCAAATGAAGCAACTGACAAAGGATTAATCTCCAAAATATACAAGCAGTTCATGCAGCTCAATATCAAAAAAACAAACAACCCAATCCATAATGTGCAGAAGAACTAACGAGATTTTTCTCCAAAGAAGATATACAGATTGCCAACAAACACATGAAAGAATGCTCAATATCACTAATTAGAGAGAGAAATGCAAATCAAAACCACAATGAGGTATATCACCTCGCACCAGTCAGAATGGCCATCATCAAAAAATCTACAAACAATAAATGCTGGAGAGGGTGTGGAGAAAAGGGAACCCCCTTGCACTGTTGGTGGGAATGTAAATTGATACAGCCACTATGGAGAACAGTATGGAGATTCCTTAAAAAACTAAAAATAGAACTACAATATGACCCAGCAATCCCACTACTGGGCGTATACCCTGAGAAAGCCATCATTCAAATAGAGTCATGTACCACAGTGTTCATTGCAGCTCTATTTACAATAGCCAGGACATGGAAGCTACCTCAGTGTCCTTCGACAGATGAATGGATAAGGAAGATGTGTCACATATATACAATGGAATATTAGCCATAAAACAGAAGCGAAATTGAGTTATTTGTAGTGAGGTGGATGGACCTAGAGTGTGTCATACAGAGTGAAGTAAGTCAGAAAGAGAAAAACAAATACCTTATGCTAACACATATATATGGAATGTAAAAAAAAAAAAACAAAAGGTTCTGAAGAACCTAGGGGCAGGACAGGAATAAAGACGCAGACATAAAGAATGGACTTGAGGACATGGGGAGGGGGAACGGTAAGCTGGGACAAAATGAGAGTGGCATTGACATATATACACTACCAAATGTAAAATAGATAGCTAGTGGGAAGCAGCCGCATAGCACAGGGAGATCAGCTCGGTGCTTTGTGACCACCTAGAGGGGTGGGATAGGGATGGTGGGAGGGAGACGCAAGAGGGAGGGGATATGGGGATATATGTATACATATAGCTGATTCACTTTGTTATACAGCATGAACTAACACAACATTGTAAAGCAATTATACTCTAATAAAAATGTTAAAAAAAGAAACCACTAGGCACATTTCCAAAATAGCAGGGTTTCCCCTCATCCCCTCCCTGGGAGGCTTGGGAAAGTTGATTTGGGCCCCACTGCTCTATAATATGGGGCATAGATGATTGCCTTCAATGCCTGGATTCACCCAGAGAGTATAACAAGTTTGCACTTTGCCCTGATAAAATCTTATACACTTTGAGCCAGTAATGGTAATGTAGACTCATGATAAGAAAACCAGGTGAGGCAGCAGCCCTGAGATGAGGCTGCATTACTGATTGTGGTCACTAAATAAAGGTATCAGTAACCTCAGGCAGCACTTTGCAAGGGTACATCAGCTGTCTCAGGTTTCAAGGCAAAATTACAGAGGGCAAATTTGATCCCTGGCACACTCCCATGCTCTTTTCTGAATCCCATTCCCACAGCTGTCCTCTTCTTCCTTATCCCCCTATGTGGTAGGTTCAATGGTGAGCCCTTAAATGATATATCCACCTAAAACCTGTGAATGTGACTTTATTTTGGAAAAGGGTCTTTGCAAGATGTTACTAAATTAAGAATCTTGAGATGAGATCACCCTGGATTACCTGGGAAGGCTCTGAATCCAATAATAATTGTTCGTATAAGAAGAGAACAAGACAGCAGGAAGTGATGTGAAGACAGAAGCAGAGATTGAAATGATGCAGCTTTAAGCTAAGAAATACCAAGGATTTCCAGCAGCCACCGGAAGCTAGGAGAGAGGCATGGAGTGGATTCTTCCTCAGAGCCTCCAGATGGAACCAACCCTGCTGACGCCTTGATTTCAGACTTCTGCCCTCTAGAGTCATGAGAGGACAAATTTCTGTTGTTATAATCCACCATGTTTGTAGTAATTCATTATGGAAGGTTCAGGAAACTAATGTACCTCAGTGGGGAGTTCTCTCTCTCTGTCTAAAATGTCTCCATTCCTCTCAGGTCTTCCTTCCAAAATTTCCTCTCTCATTTCCCTGACCCATTAAAACAGTCTCTGAATTACTACTGATTGAATTAAAGTGGTTCGCCATACGTGTAAACAAACTTTAATTTTCATTTGGTGGTTCTGAGGAGTTTGTGAAAAGCTCGTGAATACTAGTTGGGGAGCTAGTACTGAACTGGGGGTCCTCTTTCCCGTAGCTAAGGTGCGAGAGTGGTCACTCCCACTTTCCATGGTCTCTTCCTTCTTGGTGCAACTTTCCCAGCAAAGAGTTTTAAATAAAGAAAAATTTCTTGGGAGAAAGACATTAGACATTGAGATAAAATCTGGAACCAGAATAAAGTAATGGAGGAACATTATCATCTCCTGGATTTGGCATAGAGAAATCACCTCCTTCAAAGTGATGGCTAGATAAAGGCATCAGTAACCTCGGGCAACAGTGTGCAAGGGTACATCGGCTGTCTCAGTTGAAGTCACAGATGTCAATACATTTCTACAAGTTTCATGTTGAATCCCACCTTTCAATTCAGTAGTTCCTCTGGCTTCCATATTCCAAAGGATGTGTTCCACAAGGTCAATCTGTGGAGGAGGTAGCATCTCCACCAATCACTTTGGAGTGACACGTCTGAACCAAATGTCCAACTTTGAAGTACAGCTTTCTCTGGGAAGTGGTAAGATTTAACAGTTCACTGAATAGACTAGTTTACAACCAGCAAAGTTCAAACCACTCTGTTTTGAATTGGGTGAGGCTTTGGGGGAAATAGCTGTAAACAATGTAGTGAAGTTAATTTCTGGTGTAGCCAGAATTCATTTATTAAAGTCGGGGGGGGGGGTGGGGCGGCGGTGCGTGGTGAGAGGATGACCTTCCTACCCATCTTATCTCCTTCATTAGCTAAACTGGATTTGCATTTTTTATGAAAAAAATCTGGTAAACAAAGTGCCTGATAATGGGTGAGAGATGTTTATAAAAGCCAAGCTACAAGTGGCCAAAATAATGTAGTTCAGGCCCTTTAATGGCCTGACTTCCTCCAAATAAAATAACTGAAAGCAACTAAAAGAATGATTTCTCAGACAGTGCTTTACACATTATCTGAGGTCGTCCAGTGTTATTGATTGAATCGTGTGTCCTTCTGAAAAATAAGTCCTAACCCTCAGTATTTCAGAATATGGCCTTATTTGAAGATAATGTCTCTACAGAGGTAATCACATTAAAATGAGGTCATTAGGGTGAACCCTAATCCAATATGACTGGTGTCCTTATAAAAAGGGGAAATTTGGACACTGAGACAAACATGCATAGAGGGAAGACAATGTGAAGAGACACAAGTAGAAGACATTCATCCACAAATCAAGGAGAGAAACCTGGAAAAGATCCTTCTCTCTCAGCTCTTAGAGGACTTCTAGACTCAGACTTCTAGCCTCCAGAACTGTGAGACAATAAATTTCTGTTGCGGTACTTTATCACGGCAGCCCTAGCAAACTAAAACATAGAGAATGTAGGATTAACCTCAAAAGCATTTCTTTCTAAATTTTAGAGAATTTAAGAATTTTTAGGAGTTAATATCCAAAATATATAAACAGCTCATACAACTCAATATTAAAAAAAACAAACAACCCAATTCAAACATGGGCAGAAGATCTGACTAGACACTGTTGCCAAAGAAGATGTACAGATGGCTAACAGGCACATGAAAAGATGCTCAACATTGCTAATTATTAAGGAAATGCAAATCAAAACAATGAGATATCACCTCACACCTGTCAGAATGGCTATCATCCAAAAGTGTACAAATAACAAATGTTGGCAAGGATGTGGAGAATTGCGTTGGTGGGAATGTGAATTTCCACTACAGAAAACGGTATGGAGGTTCCTCAAAAAATTAAAAATAGAGCTACCATATGATCCAGAAATTCCACTCCTGGGCACATGTTCAGAAAAAACAAAAAGTCTAATTTGAAAAGATACATGTACCCCAAAGTTTATAGCAGCACTATTTACAAGAGTCAAAGTAAGGAAGCAACCCAAGTGTCCACCAACGGAAGAATGGATAAAGAAGATGTAGTATATATAGACAATGGAAAATTAGCTGTAAAAATGAACAAAATCCTGCCATTTTTAGCAACATGGACGGACCTAGAGAATATTATGTTTAATGAAATAAGTCAAGCAGAGAAAGACAAATACTGTATGACATCACTTATATGTGGAACCTATAATAATACAAACAAATGTATATAGCAAAACATCAACAGGCTCACAGATATAGAAAACCAACTAGTGGTTGCCAGTGGGGAAAGGGAAGGGGGAGGGGGACCTTAGGGGTATGGGATTAAGCGATACAAACTACTGCGTATAAAATAGATAAGCAACAAGGATGTATTGTACAGCACAGGGAATTATAGCCATTATCTTGTAATAACTTTTTATGGAGCATAATCTACAAAAATACTGAATTGCTATGATGTGTACTTGAAAATAATATAATATTGTAAATCAGCCATACTTCAATATAAAAAAGGGAATTTTGGAGTACACACACAATGCTTATGGTTGGCTAAAGGACTAAATAGCTCTCATAGGATATTTTACGTGAGGTCCAACCATCTTAAGGATGGACAACCTCCTTGGAAGCTTTGGCATAGTATTCTCTGCTTAAAAAGAGAAAAGTTCCATTTAATGAATGAATGAAGGATGAATACAGATTACAAATAAATTTACTGCTTTCAACATGATTTAAGCAGTAATGTGACTCAATCAAGTGGAGAGTGCCTTACATTTCACATTCTATGCAATCTAGTCAGTCCCTTGACTAATTTAAAGAGACATAGTTGTCAAGGGATGAAGTTTATTTAAGCATTCTGAATTGAAATGGTAGATGAGAGACCACAGTAGTACTTGAAAAGCACTATTTTACTTAAGCAAGTACATTTTACTTAAGCTGGTAAATAGATATTATTCCAGATCTGCACCCTCCACCCTCTGTCTTGTCCCTTGTCAATTCTACTGCTTTTATTTTTCCATAATCTTTACAGCAGACATTGTATTGACTGACACTGGACTCAACTCTCTAGACTCTGATTGTCGACCCTAATCTAGCTCCTGACCTGGTCCGTTACATCTAACAGCAGCTAGGTAAGCACACCTGGATTTTTTTTTTTTTTAAGTATTATTTTTCTCACGAATGTATTTTATTTAATTAATTTATTTATTTTTTATGGCTGTGTTGGGTCTTTGTTGCTGCACGCGGGCTTTCTCTAGTTGCGGCAAGCGGGGGATACTCTTCGTTGCGGTGCGCGGGCTTCTCTTTGCCGTGCATTCTCTTGTTGAGGAGCACGGGTTCTAGGCGCATGGGCTTCAGTAGTTGTGGCACGCGGGCTCAGTAGTTGTGGCTCGCGGGCTCTGGAGCACAGGCTCAGTAGTTGCGGTGCCCAGGCTTAGTTGCTCTGCAGCATGTGGGATCTTCCTGGACCGGGGCTTGAACCCATGTCCCCTGCATTGGCGGGTGGATTCTTAACCAGTGCCCCATCAGGGAAGCCCTGGAGGTTTTTTTCTGTAGCTTACACTCGATATTACTAAACGTGAGCTCATCTTCTGTCTTTCCCTTCACAGTTCAGTGTCTCTCCTAATTTCAGTGTTCGGACTAAAACCCTGCCAGTCTCTATAGCCTCAAAATAGAGAGTCAGATATACATATTGAGATGTTTACCACAACATATATGTTATATGTGGAAACAGCCTAAATGCTCAACTATAGAGGAATGGTTTAAACCAATCATTTTAATGCATATAATGAGTTATGATATATTCATTTACAGTAGGTTTCCAAGGAATGTTTAACGACTTGAGATGGGGCTCCTAATATAAAATTAAATAAATATAGACACAGAGGGGAAAAATGTAATATTTTAAAGTCAGACTTCAGTCAGGAAAACAAAAACACCTCCTGTCTTCCAGGTAAAGAGGGTTTTAATACAAGGAATAAGAGGATTCCAGAATTGTTGGAAAGGCTGGGGGAGCCACCCTGATCATCCCAGCCTGCATCCCTGAAGCAGGTGGCTCTCAGGAGCTCACTGGGAAGCCTCTGCAAATCTCAAGAACCCCCAGGAAGTTCTGGCCACTGCCTTTGTCTGTAGCAGTGAAGTGGCTGGTTTTCAAAGGCTCATTTCCCCTTAAGCCACTATGAAGTGCACAAGCTCCTCCTCTGGCTCAGCTGCCTCCAGGCTTAACGGCCTCTCCTTCTAGGTTGGCTTTCAAACTGACATGAGCGTCTCTTATTAGAAAATCCCAACAGGAGAACCATTGGGCAAGAGGATTCTGGGAAATGTAGTCTCCAGAAAGAGCTAGTGGTGATGTTGTGGCGATAGCAGATATTCAGTAAGTTACTCTAAATTACTGTCCTTCCATATAATGGAATACTATGCAGGAACTAAAAAGAATCAGATGGCTTTACATATATGTTATAATTAAAAGATTCAAGACATATTACATAAGAAAGGAATATTGCTGTACAATAATTACAGTATAACCCCATTATAAAAATTTTTAAAACATGTGTTGCTATAAAGAAATATATTTTTATAATTGCAAAGAAAGCTATCGAAAGGTCATATATGAAATTCATAGCCACGATTAATTCTGGGGGAGAGAGTGGAATTGGGGGTTAGTAAAGAAGAGCTTCCACTTTTTAATATACTTCTTTATTGTTTGACTTTTTCATAAAAATCAATTTATGTACTACTTATATAATTTAAAAATTTGAACTATACTTATATACATATATATGTATATGTGTGTATATAGGTCTATATATCTATGTATGTATATAGATATATATCTCATCTATCTATCTATCTATCTTCATTCATGCATTGTAATGTGCCAGATATTGGGGAAAAAAACAGTGACCAAAACAGACAGAGTCTGGGTCTCCATAGAACTTATAGTTTCCCCTTCTCAACAACCTTTAATGAATTCCCACTAGTGACTTGTTAAGTTCTTGCCTCTCTTTACCTACTCATTTTCACCAACTATCCATCTGAGTCTCTTTATTTCACCTCCCAGAGGCATTCTCCTCTCTTTCTTCTTGTTTAAATTCTATCTAAATTCTACAGGCTTCAAGGTTTTGTTCAACTCTTAGTTTCTCTATAAAATATTGTGACTTGGGGAACGATTCCCAAACTTTAAGTCCCATCCTGATCTGAAGGTCAATGTCAAGTTTCTCCCTGGGAAGCAATCTTCCTGCCTTGTCAACATTGTCAAGCACATGGCTATTTACAATCCATTTAATAGACAGGGAAACGAGGCTCTCTGAAAGCCAGACTGTGTTTCCCAACTGCCTGAAGTAAGTGCAGTGAAACCGCCTCTACTTCCGCTCAGTCCTGATATTAGATGCTGTCTGATGTCTGTTTGGATTGTGCTGTTTTGAGAGGAAGGCTTGAAGGAACAGAGCTCAGGAGACATATGATACTTTATACACAGCACAGACTAGCCCTCTGTTCCTTTGTTAAAGATTTTTAAAGTGCTCATTTTCTATCCATAGATGTAATTTGAGATCAAAGGTGCAGGTGTTTTTGTAGTAAACAAACAAACAACGGACTTGCCTTTCAGCAGGAAAAGAAAAGGAAGCCTAAGGAAGCCTTCACCTTTTCTCTGAAATCTTCTTGAATAGCTCCCTTTTATGGTCATGTTCCCACGTAGGATTAACCTGAATGCTCTTGCTCCCTGAGGGTTCCGTTCTTCATGAAAATATGTCACTGATCACACAGGGTTATGGTTAAGTATAGAAGTAAAGGTCTAGCTCCCCTGGGACATTGTGCTACTCTCTGGAAAGATGGTAAGTAAGAGACGTGCCTGGCCTCGATGAGCTCACAAGCTCAAGTTTCTCAGAAAATGTCACAAGAACCACAAGTTCCTTTGAGAGCTAAGCTTCCTGGTAATCAGGCCTGTGTTCCTATCCCAGCTTGGACAGATGGCACCAATGTGTGATTCCACTTGGCTCTCAGGACCAACATGAATTGTATCCTTGAGGGCCCAATGTAATTAACATTCATCAGTCAACAACTATTAATTGAGCGCCTACCAAGAGGAAGGTGAGGCAAGGGTAGGGACCTGATGCTGAGTGAGATGAGCTCCTTGCCTTTTAGGCAATTGCACACCAGAGGTAAGTTTACTTATTTTTATTATAAGTAAAGGCTCTTTCTGCTACTATCTTCTCTATTACCATGAGTCTCTGGTCTTGTGATTTTGAGCCTCTGCCACTGCCATGAAAAAAACATGGCTAGGCTATCTCACTAGTCTCAGGGGAAGGACGAAGAAGTTATGGAGCAAAGCTGAACTGTCCCAGCCCAGTCCAGACAAGTGAGCTGACACTCAACTGGCCAGCAGCCCCAAGAGAATAAACCATTGCTATTTTAACCCACTGAGTCTTGGGGTTGTTTGTTATGCAGAGAATCTAAGCCAATCCACGGTATGATATTACAGTCCACCCCCCATTTACAGCTGGGCCTTGGCCAGCTGTCTTACAGGTAGGCAAGTTTGAACATTCAGATAAACTACACGATCTTTCTTTTGTTCCTCACATTACGACTCCTACCGTTCTTAAAATTTGAAGGACATAAGAATTATTGCACAGATTTGTATATACAACTCATGTATGCAACTCTTTATGGACAAGTTAAAGAATGTTTTGAGGGTAACTTTGATTAAGTGAGATTTTCTATTTACTCACTGATTTTAGAATCTAACCCCAATTAAAGTGGAACTCCACTATGTTTATCCACATTTAGGTTGTAAGCTTCTGGAGGAAGGGACTGTATTACATTTATCTCTGGGTCCGCCTATCCCCCCGACTCCACTCCCATGCTAGCTCAGTGTTGGTTTAATTGAATTGTTTTGTAGTCATTAAGCATCCCGTTGCACAGGACAGCATTTCTAGAGAGCTCTAGGGACACCGTTTGTTGCTGCCAAAAGCTTGCAAGCTAAGGTGTGCAAGTGTTCATTCAAACTTTACATACATCTTTTAATTGAAAATTTAAAGCCAGGGAACACCAGTCTCCTGGGTGTACATTTCCCTTGCCAATTAAAGCAGCACAATTTTCTTCCTCTCTGCCAATCAGGTGCAAATTAGAAACAGGATATTTTAGAAAAATTGTCCCTCCCTCAGATTTCATCACACAGCTGCTCTCAGCTCACACACCCTGACAATTACAAAATGTCCCAGGAACCATTGCACTTGAAGGAGGCACGTTCAAAGTCCTGGCCTAGGAACTGGGGATCTTCTCTAGGAGACCTGACCGAAGCTCCCACTCTGGCTGCAGGAGGATACAGCCCATTTCTCTTCCCAAACCTGCCCCTGTGCGATCTAGGTCAACACAGCCAACCTCCTTCGTTTGTCCAGCTGGACATTAGGGATAATGACACCCAACGACCTCACCAGGGCATCGAAGAGTTCAACAATTAATCACATTGAAGCCTTTGGTTGAAAAATGCCACAAAAGTGGGCAGGAGAGAGAAATCCCCTTTATCGAAAAAGGAAGAGCTGTGGCAGAAAGAGCCCTCCAGCAAAAAAGCCCTTCCCCTCCCACCCCTTAGATTCCCCAGGTATTAGCTAGAAGCCAATGCGCTTGTCCCCCAGTTGCCGGGACCCATGTTAACTTTCGCAGAGCCCCTGCTTTTTGACGTTTGTTTAGGAGGAAACACCGGGAAAGGGAGGAAGCACCCTTTCCCGGAAGTGAGGGTGGGCCTTACCGCACACCAGCAATTCTGTCTCCGACAAGCTTTCTCATGCCTCCAGCTCTTTCCTCAGCTTCAAAAGCTGGAGATTGATGGTCAGTTAATGGAAAATCCCAGTTTTCCACAACTTCCTATTGCAAGTCCTGCCTGATGGTCTCACATCTCACTTGGGAATGTGGCTTCTGTATCTTGACACCTCAGGTAAACTGTGACGAGAAGAATCCAATTTTTAAAAAATTAATTAATTTATTTTTGGCTGTGTTGGGTCTTCGTTGCTGTGCGCGGGCTTTCTCTACTTGCGGCGAGCGGGGGCTACTCTTCATTGTGGTGCATGGGCTTCTCATTGCAGTGGCTTCTCTTATTGCGGAGCACGGGCTCTAGGCATGCGGGCTTCAGTGGTTGTGGCTCTCGGGGTCTAGAGCACAGGCTCGGTAGTTGTGGTGCACGGGCTTCGTTGCTCCGCGGCATGTGGGATCTTCCCTTACCAGGGCTCGAACCCGTGTCCCCTGCATTGGCAGGTGGATTTTTAACCACTGCGTCACCAGGGAAGTCCCAGAAGAATCCAATTTTTAACACCCTGTTATTTTGCTGGTAAATTGCCAGGCTCATAGGCACCTGATAAATTTTGTTGAGTGAATAAATATTGCTATTTCTTTCTTTATCATTTGTTTTTTTGTGTGTTTTTCCTCTCCAATTAGATTTTCAGCTACTCTAGGACAGAGACTATGCCTTGCATAGAGCAGGACCGCAGTGAGTCCAAGTAACCCAAAGTATAGTCCTGGGACCACCAGCATATGTTATATCAGTTACTGGTCTCAATAGAAGTCTCATTGTCAGTTGTCCTAGCAAAGTGCCACCAAATTTCCTTGCTTTCTGTTTCTCTCTCCAAGAGCAATTTGTACTTTTACACTGTAGAAGAAACAAATAAAACCAGTCCTGATTTATCACGGTATATTTAGTGTACTTTTGACAGTTCTATCATGCTTCTAATGTTATACATTTTTTCTCTTTCTGTATTTTGAGAAAAGTACATGTTCAACTCATCCTCCAGCATACAATAATCCCCCCCACATACTAAATTTATTGTTGAAGTGTTTGATTTCTTTGAGATTTCCTTTTATTGTGCCCACTGCCCTACATGCATACAGTAAACGCTCAACAAATGTTCCAGTCTCCTGTCAATAGAGTTTTGATGAGAAATTCAGTGATTAGTAGGAGACAGTGGCAAACCCAAAGCATTAGGGTTATAACATATTGGCATAAAGATCGTTGTTGGGAAGAGGACAGAGAATTATGAGGAGAGACAAAGTCTGTAAATGGGTGAGGTAATTAGAAACACCTGGTGTGCAAAGATCAGTGACTGTGTTAATGTTTTTGTAAGGATAATCACAATTTTAGTTATTCTTCGACACTACAGATTTCTGTACTGACTCCTATTGTTAAAATATGCACCTGCAAATCTTACGTAAAACTTTTGTCTCTTGTTGAGCTCATCTTAAATGTTGGCTGGAACTTCATTTTTACTAGGGGAAACTTTATAGCTATTATCTGGAATGATGAGCATATGCCTTGAAGTTAACAAGGATTTCCCAGTGGAAATGTTTCACTGTTACAAACTGGGAGCATTCAAGATGCAAGGAATAAAGTCAGCATAGGAACTGGGCATCCATTTCTCCCTACTGACTTTCTTGGTCTTTGTGGACCTCTGCAGAAGATTATATAAATTCTTTGGAATTTGACCTCATACACAAGCTGGGAAAAGGATCCCACAAAAGATTGATTGCTAACTCTATAGTGCTCTACACAATGTGATATCGTATAGTTGGAGTGCAAAGGTGGAGAATCTGATCCTCTCCCTGTAAATGAGAATACGACAACAATAGAGAAAAATTAACAAAACCAAATGTTGGTTCCTCTAAAAGATCACCAAAATTGACAAAACTTTAGCTAGACTAACAAGAACCGAAGAGTAAAGATTCAAGTTACTAAAATCAGGAATGAAAGAGAAGATATTAGAATTGACCTTCCAGAAATAAAAACGATTATATGGAAATACTATGATTAATCAGTTTATCTGGATGAAATGGAGAAATTCCTAAAAAACACAAAATACCAAAACTGACTCAAGAAGAAATAGAAAATTTAAATAGACTTAGAACAAGTAAACAGATTGACTTAGTAATTTAAAAACTTTTCACAAAGAAAAGCCCAGGCCCAGATGACTTACCGCTGAATTCTACTAACCATGTAAAGAAGAAGTAATGCCAGTTCTTCACAAACTCTTCCAAAAAAATAGAAAAGAAAGAAATAGTCCCCAGCTCATTCTATGAGGCCAGGATAATCCTGTTACCGATGCCAGACAAAGACATCACAGAAAAAAAAAATTATGGACCAGCACCTCTATGAACATAGATGCAGTAATCCTCAACAAAATACTAACAAAATGAATCTAGCAATGTATTTTAAAAAGGATTATACAACATGACCAGATGGAATTTAACCCCCAAATGAACTTTATGGTAAGTAAATGATATCTTAACAGTAAGCAGTTTTTCAAAAGTGAAAAAAGGAAAAAGAAAAAAGGAATCTGAGATCCCAGACACAGTTGTATTTTGAGGAAGATCAGTGAGGAAGTTTTCTAACTACAGTATCTTCTGTACATATTGAATACCCACTTGGTGCCATATTTTTTAGCTCTTTACATCTCCCCTAAACCTTTTTGTGCCCCTAACATTTCCCCTGAACTGATTCTTGTCTGCAACTTTGTACTTAGATTTGCAGTAGACATCTCAAACTATACATATCTCAAATTGAACTCTTGATTCTCTCCAAACCTGCTTCTTCTCCACTTTTCTCCATCCCAGTAATTGGAATCACCATTCACCTAATTGGGCAAGCCAGGAACTCAGCTGCCATCCTCAGTTATAATCTTTCCTCCCACATCTTGTTACCAGACCAAACTTCGGTCCACTCACTCATGCACAGTAAAGCCAATCTACTGATACCGGGTGGTGGTGAAAGAAAGTGCAGCATTTATTGTAACGCACCATACAAGTAGTCCAGGACAGCTAATGCTCAAAAAGCCCGAACTCTCTGAAGGGTTTCAGCAAAGCATTTTATAGGCAGAATTTTGGGGGTGGGCTGCAGGGTATGTGACCCTCCTCTGATTGGTTGGTGGTAAGTTAACAGGGTGGTGTTCCAGGAATCTCAACCCTCAGCTTTCTGGTTCCAACCAGTCTGGGGTCCACGTCAGTGTACTCAGCCTGAAATTACCATCCTCCACCTGGGTGGGGGACTTAGTTCCTGTAGAAGAACTCAGAGATATGTATCAGGTTGTTATGAACAAGCCCAGAGAAGGAACCAGGCCCAGGCCCCATGCTGCACTGTTGTTTCTTTCTGCATTCCCTCACTTCTTTAATTACTGTTTGAATCTGCCCTTTGGAGCTCAGAGAAGGTCTAGGAGGCTGAAAGACTTTTCCTACAAACAAGAGATGGGGAACACAGAAAGACCTTTGTATTGGGGAGGGCCCCGCAGGGTCCTGAATGGTTTCAATCCCTCAGCTAGTCTTGATTATACAACTCCAAAACCTATCCTGAATCCATTTACTTAAATTCCCTCCCTGCTACCAACCTAATCCAAGCCACCAACATCTCTCTACTCTGCTGGGCTCTGGTCTAATCTCTTGCCTTCTACTCTTGCCCCTACAAAATCCATTCTCTTCACATCAGCAGACTAACATTTAAATATATAAATCAGATCATGTCATTCACTTGCTTAAAAACCTCAGGGCATTTTTGGTAGTCACCCTTTAAGATGGCCTCAATGATATCTGCCTTCTTATATTCATGCCCTTGTGGATTCCATTCTCACACTGAATAAGGCTGGCCTGTGCAACCACTAGGATATTGTGGAACTGATGCTTTGAAAATTCCAGTGCTAAGACAAAAGACACCATAGCTTTCATCTTGCTCTTTCTTATATCACTTGCTTTGGGGGAAGCCAGCTGCCTTGTCATGAGGACATTCAAGCAGCCCCTGGCGAGTACTACATGACAAGGCGCTGAGGCTTCTTGTCAACAACCAACACCAACTTGCCAGTTATTTGAGTGCACCATCTTGGAAGTGGATATTCCAACTCCAGTCAAGCCTTCAGTGACTGCAGCCCTTGCCAACACCTTGATTATAACCTATGAGAGATTGTGAGTGAAACCACCCAACCAAGTTGCTCCCAGGTTCCTGACTTGCAGGAACTATGTGAAATAAAAAATATCTGTTGCTTTACACCACTAGATTTTGGGGAAATTTGTTACATGGTAATTGATAACCATTATAGATTTTGGTACATGGAAGTCAGGTGCTATCATAACAAAAACAAAATGTGGGATTGAAACCAAGCAGGACCCTGTGGGGACCTCCCAAATATAAAGGCCTTTCTGTGTCCCCCATTTCTTGTTTGTAGGAAAAAGGCTTTCAGCCTCTTAGACCTCCCCTGAGTTCCAAAAGGCACACAGACAATTACTATGTAGGAGAGTGAGGGAATGCAGAAAGAAACAATAGTGCCTCGATGGGGCCTGGGTCTGTTCTTTCTCTGGGCATGTTCGCAACAACCTGATACAAATCTCTGAGTTCTTCTGCAGGAACTAAGGCCCCACCCCCACCCGCAGGTGGAGGATGGTAAGTTCAGGCTGAGCACAAGCACGTGGACCCCAGACTGGTTGGAACCAGAAGACTGATGATCGAGATTCCTGGAACACCACCCTGTTACTTCACCGTCAACCAATCAGAGAAGTGTTACATACCAAAATTTGTCTATAAAAACTTCTTCCCTGAAACCCATCAGGGAGTTCAGGTCTCTTGAGCACGAGCCACCCATTCTCCTTGCATGGCCCTTGTATGAACATTTCTCTGCTCCAAACTCTGACAACATTTCAAAGTTTGTTTGGCTTCACTGTGCGTCAGGCACACGAACTTGGGTTTGACAACAGGAGTAACTTTGTAATCGGGAAGTGGGTGAAAGAACTTTTAGGAAATTGTGCTAGTGAAAACCTAGGAGTTTTGACTAAGGGTTAGCAGAAGCCCACTGGTCCTAGAGGAGGCTACCAGAGAGAATTTAAAGGGAGGGAAGAAAATGGCCTTGGAAACTGGAGGAAAGAGGTACGCAATGGTAGAAAGTTTAGCAACCTTAAACTGTGGGATTGTGGGAAAAAAATATGTGCCCAGTGAACTGGCTGACCTAGGGAAGGAAATTTCCAGGCAGTGCTGAAGGAGCCTCCTGTTTTCTTCTTCCTGCTTATATTTAAATGCAAGAGGAAAGAGATACAATTGAGGAAGGATTTTTAAACAAAAGGAGTCTGGACTTGCAGGTTTTGAAAATTCTCAGCTTCTTCTAATGGCAAAGAATAAAATTTTAAATTGGCTTTGAGGTAACACCAATTCTATTGCAGCAATCCATAATTTGTTACACAGCAATACATAATGTATATACTTTCCATCACTTTCAGAATGAAGTCTTTAATCCTTTACCAAGGCCTTTAAAATTCCCCTTTATCTACCTCTCCAGCTGACCAACTCCTGTAGCACCCTCTTCCCACCTCACTGGGCTCCAGCCAGGCTGAATTTCTCTCTCATTCTTTAACACTCCAAGCTCTCTTCCGTCTAAGTGACTTTGTATCTGCTATTCCCTCGATTTCAAATGCTTTTCCCCCACATGTCCATGGATGACTCTTTCTTGTCTTTCAGTCCTTCCACTTGTATTTAGATCAAATGTATTTAGATCAAATACAAAGGGAAGGGTTAAATGAAGAGCCAAAGTTTCTCTAAGGAGGTAACATTTCAGCTGTGGTCTGAATGACAAGAAAGAGCTATTAGTAAGTATCATTCAATAGCTGGTATTTTCATTTATTGATCTGTGTATATTTTAATTGTCTCTACACCCCATCAGAAATGTCAACTCCATGAGAGACCTTGTCTTTCTTATTTCCCACGATATCCTCAGTACTCAGAATGGTGCCCAGCACATAGTAGGAACCTGATAAATGTGTGGTGAATAAACAAATGAATGAATGAATAAGTGCATGAATGAATGCCTAGTTTAGGGCTACATGCCACAACTAGCAAGGATGAAACTGGTAACTCAACATACATGCCCTTAACCTCTCACCTCAATTATTAGAACATTTCCAATGAAGTTGATGTTAATGACTTCAGATCTCGATATATATTGACACAATGTTTTTCACATGTATTAACAGAAACACACAATCTACCCAGAACAAAAAAAAATTATAAAATGTTAGTCAAGAGGCTCTTATTTTATTATTAATATAAGATGTATTCAAAGTCTGAAAAAGTATTAATTTCATTTCATCTTTTCTTTCTATATATTTTCCATAGAATTTTCCTTTTTTCTACCAGACTCAGGTAAGTAAGGATTTAGGATTTCATCCTTTCTCCCTTTATTCCTCTTCCCAGATTTCACAGAAAAAATATATGACCAAAGAAAAGCCCACTGAAAGGAATAATGAATATTGAGAGGCCATATGGAGCCGATTGGAAGCCATTAGAGTCACTTCGTCTTGTTTGGAGGGTAAGTCACTCTGGCAAGTGCAGGCATGACATGAATTCATTGCCACATGGCAGTGAGTGTTCTGGCTGAGTGATTATTTTTGCAACTCCATCTGCCTGGCATTACCAGAGCCTCCAATAGCATGCAGGTACGTTGAGACAATCTCACCTTGGTCGGGGGGAATCCAAGCTCTTCCATTATTGGGTTCCTCTGGGGCTTATGGGGGTCCTTTCCAGCTGAGAGGTCTGTTTTGATCTCACTGGGGGTGAAGTCCATTACTCTCTCTGGGATGGCCCTATTGGCTTACTCAGCAACCCTCAACCATTTTAGCTTCATATTGAAAGCTTTTCTTGAGCCAAGGAAGCAGGAGACATAAATAGCACCCAGCTTTGAAAACTGTGGGCAAATTGTGTCTCATTTATAGTGTTCTAATCGGTAAGTCTTACTCCTCCCCCATAATAATCCCTCAAAACTCACACACACACACACACACTGTCTCACCACACACATTGACACATACACATTACACATACACACACATACACCATACACATACATTACATATATACATAAACACATACATACACACAAACACACACATGATCCCTTTAACAGTGACACTTGCAAATTAGCATAAAAACACAAAGATTGTGGTAGGTTTCCATACTTGTATCTTGCTAATCTTAATTAAGATTTCCTAGATTTGTTCTTATTTGAAATTTCTTTGCAAGTTACATGGAAGTTAGATAGGCAGGAAGGCTAAATTGAAATAATAGTGAAAATACTTCCCCAAGGCTTGGTCTTTGCCTAAATGCTCATCCCAACAAACCAGAGCAGCAAAATGCAGCGCAAATTGGTAGTTATGGTGGGAGGTGGCAATGTAGTGTTTACACATTGCATCCGCAATTTCTAGTACCTCCTGGGCTCTCTGTCTGGAGCAATATTTTAATTTGGGATTTGGCATCAAATCCTCTCTGGAATAAACTGAGAGTGTGACAGAGAGAGCAAGAGAGAGAGACTGAGAATTTGTTTCATAGATGTTACTTGGCCATGATGGCATCCATTGAAAAGGTGGTTTGACACACAGGAAAGGGTAGGCGTAATTTGGGGACACTGAGGCAGGGTGTCCCTGCTCTGCTTATGGGTACAGGACCCAGATCAGTCATCAGAAGAACCTCATCAGCCTGGTCAGGCATGTTTCCTAGGGAACTTTAGGCTTACCTGATCCCATACTCCAAGAAGCCTCCACAGCTATCAATTTGTCCCCAGGATACATAGATTTCATTAGCCCCCAGCTGGGATTTTCAAAGCCCCCAAGCCCACAGTCTGTGCAAACAAATGTTCTCCTGTCCTTTCTGCCTCTCAACCACCAAAAATTATGTGAATGCCATTACCTGGTACTGTTTATGGAATGTTTGTAGACTGAACAAAGGTTGTATCATGGGATGGACAATTCACTGACCTAAGAATTAGATGTGTATTCTGGTCCTCTGCTGAGAGTTATTACCTGTGTAAGCTTGGGCAAATCCCAAACCTCTCTGAGATTCAGTCTCCCCATCTTTAAAACGGAGACAGTGGTAATATCTGCTCTTCCAAATGGGTCAGGATCAAAGGACTTGAATATGTGAAACAGCCCTAAAATGTGTGTTCCAGAGGAAAGGCATCATTGTGATTAATGTCAGGGGGCTGCATGGAGTTTATTTATTAGAGTTTACAGTTTATTTCAGGGGGCTGTATGGAACCCAGCTGGAGAAATCTTTAATGCCCTTCACCACCCCACCAAAGCATGTTATTTTATGTATACTAGTGATTCTCAACTAGAGGTGATTTTGCCACCCAAGTGGCATTGGCAATGTCTGGAGACAGTTTTGACAGTCATGGTTGTGGGAGAGGGAGCAGAGATGTTACTGGTATCCAGAGGGCAGAAGCCAGGGTGCCTCTACAGATCTAACAGTGCACAGGGCAGCCCCTCACAACAAATTACCGGATCCAAAATGTCAGTAGTTCCGAGATGGAGAACGCCTGATGTGTACATATGCTTACACCCTGCGCCTTAAAGCCAGAGAGCAGTTGTTGGATGACTTGATAGCTGCTAATCCTCTGATACACACCTTGAAATCTTCTGGAGAGCTGAGCCAGGTAGAGGGTGTGAAATCCCTTGCAGCAGTTTCACAGGGGGTGGGGTAGAGGGGGAGCTCCTGAAGTATCTAAACCAGTTCCTGTCAACGTGTGGTCCTCAGACCAGCAGCATAAGCACCTCCTGGGGAGCTTGTTAGAGATGCAAAAACTAGGCCCTCACTCCAGACATGCAGAGTTGGTGAGCCCCGACAATCTGCATTTTAACAAGCCCTCCTGGTGACTCAAACCCAGGCTGTAGTTTGAGAACCGCTGACTGAACAATCGTCACAACTCAGATTTTGCCACATAGCACCTGGAAAAGCATTAGCTTGGGCCCAGCTGTGGGGACTCCTGGCAATCTTTTCAGCCCAGGAATCTCCCTGCTAGCAGCTCTATGCTTCAAGGAGCTTAGGCAACCTCTAGCTGCAGAAAGCAAATGTCATTATGACTTAGACCTCCTATTACAAGACGCCTTGCTGAGAACCACCTGGGGGGAGAAATGCTGCCAGATGGCACACATTCAGATGTGATCAGGCATTTTGAATGACACGTTTTTCCATAGCAGAGGGGAGTGTGAGCTTAACCCTTCCGTGTGAGGGGCTGGCTCCACGGTCCATGGCGCTGCCACGAGGTATGGCATGATGTGGAGCAGTACACTCTCTGGCTGGTCCTCTAGGGATGTGGTTGAGGCAGAAGTGGGGGTGGACAGGCACTGAAGTTTCCAGAACCTGTGACTTTTCCTTCATGAGAGGCTCCTCAGCTTCTAGACATTTACTAGTGGGCCCAGGTTCAAACCCCAAGGGGAAGAGAATACAGCAAATTCCCTCTGTCTCCAGGTCGGTTATCTGGTTCTATCTCTGAACGTTCTCTGATCATGTGGCCCTGCGAAAGTTAGTAAACCTTCCCTAGATCACACTGCTTCATAAGTAACTTTGGAGGAATAATACCTTTCCACTACCTCATCACAATATTCATTCATTTAATAAACATGTATTCCATACATACTAAGTGGCATGGAAATTTATAAGTGGGAATGGAAGATGCATGACGCAAAATCAGCTGGAAACACACACATACACTCAATTGTTTATAACATAAAGTGATAAATGCTGCCTGAAGCCTGATGGGAGCCCAGAAGAGGAGATGTGGAGGTCATCCAACGAACTCCAGTCCCCTTTGTTCTGATAGCAGCACCCAATTCAGCGTTGGGTAACTAGGCTTCTCCCGTTGGACCCAGTCTTGGTGGAAGTGTCCATCAAGCAGTACAGCTCTCTCCTGGCTGAGGGCAGGCCCGGGAGCCATGCTTGTCCAATCAGCCATTTTGTCCCTAGAATTACATTTTTGAGCTAAAGAAGCAAAGGCTGAAAAACATTTGAATCTCATTTATCCTCCCAGGGAAAGTATGAAGAGATTATCTGTTTCTGTTTCCTGGATACCGGTGCTGCTTTCTGAGAAATTATTGTTCACCTTTTCCTTCAGTTCTGCAAGGCCCCAACATACAACCAATAAATGCCTTCTTCCTGACCCAGACTTGTTTCTGTTGCTCACAACCAGGGGACTCTAATGAATATAGGGATTGTGAGTATCAAATGGGCAAAGATAGGTTCACGGGGAAGCTCTCTGAGCTTGGGCATCAGGACCCCTTCCAAGGCACTCAGATGAGCCCTGGCAGCGTGTTCACATGGTTGTATGTTTTCACTGCAAAAGGAAGATTTTAATAGCAATTGGTTACGACCGCTGCTCCTTTCCACTCTGGCTTTCCCTTTATCACATTTTCCCTTATCTTGGGTGAAAATGGAGTGGCCAAAGGCATTCTGAGAACTCAGCTCAGGGGAAGCCAAGTTAAGAATACATTTAGTTTAGGTTTGATGGAATACTTATGAGATTTTCAGTCATTTTCAGATATAATAAAGTTATTTCTAGTCATTCCAGTTTAGGAAAACCACAGGTTTTAGGCATCCTAAGTCACCTATAATAAAAAAGATTTTTTTGATTAACCATGTTAGAGGAATGACTAAATTATACTGCTATTTCTCTATTGAGAAATTTTATTATAATATTATAAAACTAGTGACTTGAAGAGGTGATTAAAGAATATGCAGCCAAAAAAAAGTTAGGGAAAAAGTAATGTAAAGACGTATCAAGTAATTAATTAAAGTATGAACTGATTTTTGTAATGTATTGTCAGCGTTTCAAAACTTGAATTTGTTGTGATTTTTCTCATTCTAAGTAAATATTCATGTTTACATCTAATTTTGTATTCTTTACTTAAGAAGAAGGCCTTCCAAATTGAATAAGGAGCAGGCCCACAAAACATGATCCACCCCTGAAGATAAGATTATATATAAAATATATGGGATGGCCCTTTGGAAGCTGTGACTCATGTGTCAATGTAAAGGATGACTGATTCATCCAGCAAACATTTTATTGGGAGCTGCCTTTATGCCAGGCATTGGATAGGTACTGATGATACAAAGTAGAAGAAAGCAGTGGTTCCCAAACCTGGTTGGGCAGCAGAACTCTAACGAGCTTTAAAAATATATAGATGTCTGGATCCAAATGAGACCCACTGAACCCAACTATTGAGATGGAGCCTATGAATCTATATTTTTAACAAATTCCTCAAGGGATTTTATGCAGCTAAACCAGAATTGGTCCTCCAGCAATTAGAAGGCACTGGAAGGACACTGTAGGCTGTTCTTGCTGCCTACAAATTACTTCAATTCCAGTGGCAGAGACTGAGAACTAAGTTCATAATTACGGTATTATGTGATAAAGGCTATGCGAGAGATATAAGCATTTGAGAAGCAGGGAATTCATCTACATCCTCATCAGACTAGAAGGTTAGTGAAGGTTTCTTTGAGGAGGTGATGCTTACCTTGGACCCATTTCGGGTTAAATCAAGGAAAGCTAAGTCCCTGCTTTTCTCAATGTAAGCTTGTACTTTCACATCCAAAAGCTAAAATGTTTGACCTTGGCTGTTTCCTAGTGTACCAGCACCACCCAACATGGCAGCCCTGTCACTGCCTGTGTTTATATAGATGAGAAGACGGAGGATTATAGGGGTAAGCAGCCTGCCCAACCCAGACAGCTAAGTGGTGAACCAAAGCCCCAGGCCCTGGCGGTCTGACTCCAAGTTCACGTTCCTCCAACCTCAATACGTACCACCTCCATTTAATCACACACAGGACTCTGGAGAGCATCAGCCTATAGAACCTCGCTCTTCAAAGTGGGATCCAAGGACCAGCAATGGGGTCATCAGTGAGCTTGTTAGAAATGCAAAACTCTAAATCTATTGAATCAGAATCTGCATTTTAAGAAGGTCCTGGGGCATTTGTGTACCCAGCAGAGTGAGAGGAACACTGTTCTGGAAAAGAGGGGGCAGATGAAGAAGGAAGCTTCTTCCTACAGATACAGGCCAGCTTTATCCCAAGGGCGTTAGGATTTGATGAAAACATTCTTCTCCAGAGGAGGGAATTCCCAAAGATGTAAAAGAGGATGCTATTTCCACTGAAATTTCTCACTCAGAGGTTCTGCTTCTCCCACCCAATTTGTTTTGAACTTCTACACCCATGTGTTGTCCAATATGGTAGCAACTGGTCACATGTGGCAATTTGGCATGTGGTTAGTCCAAATTGAGATGTGCTCTAAGTGTAAAATACACATCAGATTTTGATGACTTAGTATAACAGGGAATACTTTTTCATCAATAATTGTTTGTATTGATTGCAGGTTGAATTGGTAATATTTGGGATATATTGGGTTAGATAAAATGCACTATTACAGTTAATTTTACCTATTTCCTTTTAATTTTTTTAATGTGGCTTCTAGAGCATTGTAAACTACATTTGTCCAAGGACAGCAAGCATTTGGGGCTTGTATTGTATTTCTGTTGCACAGCATGGACCTAACACTTGAGTTTCGGTAGTAAAGAAGGACTGAAATTTCTCTGCTTTTCTATCAAGTGATGAAAGGTGAGAGCAGATTCTTACTCTAAGGTAATTCACAAGATCCACATTTCCATTGAGATCAGGTTGGAGTCCAAGCAGGGTGCTTTCCACATGGGCTGAGGCAGGAGAGAATCCACGTCTGTCTCTGTGGGTTTGACAAAATGGCAGAGCTGGTCTCTATGTGCATAAGGGCTTTGGATTTGGGGCTGGGAGAGAGTCATTTTCTAGGATGCAAGGTGGGAGAGCTGGAGAATGAAGGACTCAGTGTTGTGGAGGCCTCCACAGTACAGGGGAAGGTAGACGCATTTCCCATGCGCTGGCCACTTGAGGGTAACAATGATGTTTTCCTCCTTGAGTCCTTCTTGACTCAGGACATGCTTAGCTACCTTACACCCTAAATGGATAGGGAATACATAGATGGAATAAATATTAAATTGCATCTCCATGAATTATTCACATAAAGGTTAACAGAAAAAGAAAAAAAATGCAGAGCAAGTCATTTTTTCTATACGGTTGCCTTTCAAGCACACATTCTGGGATTATATGCCAGGAAAACCAAGTGGGGACGATGAGCTAGGTGCTTCCTGGAGACCAGAGCTGCAGCCCATATGGAGTTTTCCAGGCCTGCCAAGGTTGGCTTCACTGTGAAATAACCTTCAGCGGCTCCTACAAGCTGCTGCTTTCAGCTGAGTTCAATGGCTTAGTTCCTCAGCTCAAGAAGTGGAGAGATCCCTGAAGACTGCATTTTAAAAACCAAAACAAAACCTTGCCAGATGTGTTCCAGCTTTTCCTGTCCCAACCCAGAGAGCTGCTTAGTGGAGCTCATGGATAGCAGTGCTACAGAACATTTCAAATAGGAAGGGAATTCCTATGATTTCCTAGTGAATTAGAAGGGGGCTCATCTTTTTTTGGGAGGGGGTAGTGAATTTAAAGACATTGATTATATAGAAGAAAATATGTGATGTTTGTCATTAAGTGATGTTACATGGGACTAGGGGACAAAATGTTGGTGTCAGTGGATGAAACCGAGGCATGGTCTTTATTTTGTGGGTTCGATATCAATTATACCGAAGCTCTCCCTTAAAATAAATAGGGAGTGAGGGAGACACCGGGCTTTTGAGAAAGATACAGAAATAAAGCCATGACAAGGCCCAGGCCCATTAGGTGACGTAACCTGGCAACATAATTTAGTGCTGGAGGGTAGGAAAGAAAATACTTTATGAGGAATTGAGGAGGCTTTCAAGGTTTTGCATTGTTTGTTAGAATGCAGTAATGTCTTGTAGGGAGTAGACGGGTTGTAATAATAATAGCTACCTTTGTGGGAACATCCTCTATGCCAGACCCTGCCCCAGACACTGTGACACATTCATTCTTGATTTTCATATAAGGCCTGCCATATAAGTGCAGATGAAAAGTTTGAAGCCAACGGAGGTTGGTTCATGAGTTTAAGGAAAGAAGCCGTCTCCATAACATAAAAGTGCAAGGTGAAGCAGCAAGTGCTGCCGTAGAAGCTGCAGCAAGTGCTGCTGTAGAAGCTGCAGCAAGTTATCTAGAAGATCTAGCTAAGATCATTAACGAAGGTGGCTACACTAAACACCAGATTTTCAAAGTAGATGAAAGAGCCTTATATTGGAAGAAGATGCCATCTAGGACTTTCATAGCTAAAGAGGAGAAGTCAATGCCTGGCTTCAAAGCTTCAAAGGACAGGCTGATTCTCTTGTTAGGGGCTAATGCATCTGGTGACTTGAAGTTGAAGCCAATGCTCATTTACCATTTGCAAAATCCTAGAGGCCTTAAGAATTATGCTAAGTCTACTCTGCCTGTGATCTATAAATGGACCAACAAAGCCTGGATGACAGCACATCTGTTGAGAAATTTTGCTCAGACAAAAAAAAGATCCATTCAAAATATTACTGCTCGCTGACAATGCACCTGGTCACCCAAGACCTCTGATAGAGATATGCAAGGAGATTAATGTTGTTTTCATGCCTGCCAACACAACATCCATTCTGCAGCTCGTGGATCAAATAAATAATTTCGACTTTCAAATCTATTATTTAAGAAATACATTTTATAAGACTATAGCTGCCATAGGTAGTGATTCCTCTGATGCTGTTAGGCAAAGTCAACTAAAAACCTTCTGGAAGCATGCAGCACTACCAGTCTGCCCGCCTGCCCTCTCCCCTTGGCACAGCGGTGGGGAGGTGAGGAACATAGCTACTATTATATGTTGTAAAGTGGATGTCTTCTAAAAATTTCCTGAGAAAATGGTAGAGTAGAAGGATGTGCACTCACTCCCTCTTGTGAGAGCACCAGAATCACAACTAACTGCTGAACAATCATCGACAGGAAGGCATTGGAACTCACCAAAAAAGACACCCCACATCCAAAGACTAAGGAGAAGCCACAATGAGCCGGTAAGAGGGACGCAATCACAATAAAATCAAGTCCCATAACCACTGGGTGGGTGACTCACAAGCTGGAGAACAATTACACCACAGAAATCTACCCACCGGAGTGAAGGTTCTGAGCCCCACGTCAGGCTTCCAAACCTGGGGGTCAGGCAACAGGAGGAGGAAGTCCCAGAGAATCAGATTTTGAAGGCTAGCGGGATTTGATTGCAGGACTTCAACAGGACTGGGGGAAACAGAGACTCCATTCTTGGAGGGCACAAACAAAGTAGTGTACACATCAGGACCCAGGGGGAAGGAGCAGTGACCCCATAGGAGACTGAAACAGACCTACCTGCTAGTGTTGGAAGGTTTCTTGGAGACAAGGACACTGGCAGCAGAAGTTCTGGGAAGTACTCCTTGGCATGAGCCCTCCCGGAGTCTGCCATTAGCCCCACCAAAGAGCTTGTAGGCTCCAGTGTTGGGTTGCCTCAGGACAAACAACCAACAGGGAAGGAACTCAGCCCCACCCATCATCAGACAAGCAGATTAAAGTTTTACTGAGCTGCCCATCATCAGTCCCTCCCATCAGGAAGGTTGCACAAGCCTCTTAGATAGCCTCATCCACCAGAAGACAGACAGAAGAAGCAAGAACTACAATCCTGCAACCTGTGGAAAGTAAACCACATTCACAAAAAGATAGATAAAATGAAAAGGCAGAGGAATATATACCAGATGAAGGAACAAGACAAAACCCCAGAAAAACAACTAAATGAAGTGGAGGTAGACAACCTTCCAGAAAAAGAATTCAGAATAATGATAGTGAAGATGATCCAGGATCTCAGAAAAAGAATGGAGGCAAAGATCAAGAAGATGCAAGAAGTGTTTAACAAACATCTAGAAGAATTAAAGAACAAACAAACAGAGATGAACAAAACAAAAACTGAAATGAAAAATACACTAGAAGAAATGGACAAATTCTTAGAAAAGCACAACCTTCCAAGACTGAACCAGGAAGAAATAGAAAATATAAACAGACCAATCACAAGCACTGATATTGAAACTGTGATTTAAAATCTTCCAACAAACAAAAGCTCAGGACCTTCTGCCTTCACAGGCAAATTCTATCAAACATTTAGAGAAGAACTAACACCTATCCTTCTCAAACTTTTCCAAAATATAGCAGAGGGAGGAACACTCCCAAACTCTTTCTACGAGGCCACCATCACCCTGATACCAAAACCAGACAAAGATGTCACAAAAAAAGAAAACTACAGGCCAATATCTCTGATGAACATAGATGCAAAAATCTTCAACAAAACACTAGCAAACAGAATCCAACAGCACATTAAAACGATCATACACCGTGATCAAGTGGGGTTTATCCCAGGAATGCAAGGATTCTTCAATATACACAAATCAATCAATGTGATAAACTATATTAACAAATTGAAGGATAAAAACCGTATGATCATCTCAATAGATGCAGAAAAATCTTTCGACAAAATTCAACACCCATTTATGATAAAAACTCTCCAGAAAGTAAGCATAGAGGGAACTTACCTCAACATAATAAAGACCATATGTGACAAACCCACAGCCAATATCGTTCTCAATGGTGAAAACCTGAAACCATTTCCACTAAGATCAGGAACAAGACAAGGTTGCCCACTCTCACCACTATTATTCAACATAGTTATGGAAGTTTTAGCCACAGCAATCAGAGAAGAAAAAGAAATAAAAGGAATCCAAATTGGAAAAGAAGAAGTAAAACAGTCACTGTTTGCAGATGACATGATACTATACATAGAGAATCCTAAAGATGCTATCAGAAAACTATTAGAGCTAATCAGTGAATCTGGTAGAGTAGCAGGATACAAAATGAATGCACAGAAATCTCTTGCATTCCTATACACTAATGATGAAAAATCTGAAAGAGAAATTTAGGAAACACTCCCATTTATCACTGCAACAAAAAGAATAAAATACCTAGGAATAAACCTACCTAAGGAGACAAAAGACCTGTATGCAGAAAACTATAAGACACTGATGAAAGAAATTAAAGATGATACAAACAAATGGAGAGATATACTATGTTCTTGGATTGGAAGAATCAGCATTGTGAAAATGACCATACTACCCAAAGCAATCTACAGATTCAATGCAATCCCTATCAAACTACAAATGGCATTTTCCACAGAACTAGAACAAAAAATTTCACAATTTGTATGGAAACACAAAAGACCCTGAATAGCCAAAACAATCTTGAGAAAGAAAAATGGAGCTGGAGGAATCAGGCTCCCAGACCTCAGACTATACTACAAATCTAGAGTAATCAAGACAGTATGGTACTGGCACAAAAACAGAAATATAGATCAATGAAACAGGATAGAAAGCCCAGAGATAAAACCCACGCACCTATGGTCACCTTATCTTTGATAAAGGAGGCAAAAGTATCCAATGGAGAAAAGACAGCCTCTTCAATAAGTGGTGCTGGGAAAACTGGACAGCTACATGTAAAAGAATGAAATTAGAACCCTCCCTAACACCATACACAAAAATAAACTCAAAATGGATTAAAGACCTAAATATAAGGCCAGGAACTGTAAAACTCTTAGAGGAAAACATAGGCAGAACACTCTTTGACATAAATCACAGCAAGATCTTTTTCGACCCACCTCCTAGAGTAATGGAAATAAAAACAAAAATAAACAAATGGGACCTAATGAAACTTCAAAGCTTTTGCACAGCAAAGTAAAACATAAAGAAGACAAAAAGACAACCCTCAGAATGGGAGAAAATATTTGCAAATGAAGCTACTGACAAAGGATTAATCTCCAAAATTTACAATTAGCTCATGCAGCTCAATATCAAAAAAACAAACAACCCAATCCAAAAATGGGCAGAAAACCTAAAGAGACATTTCTCCAAAGAAGATATACAGATGGCCAACAAACACATGAAAGGATGCTCAACATCACTAATCATTAGAAAAATGCAAATCAAAACTACAATGAGGTATCACCTCACACTGGTTAGAATGGGAATCATCAGAAAATCTACCAACAAAAAATGCTGGAGAGGGTGTGGAGAAAAGGGAACCCTCTTGCACTGTTGGTGGGAATGTAAATTGATACAGCTACTATGGAGAACAGGATGGAGGTTCCTTAAAAAACTAAAAATAAAACTACCATATGACCCAGCAATCCCACTACTGGGCATTTACCCAGAGAAACCCATAATTCCAAAAGACACATGCACCCCAATGTTCATTGCAGCACTATTTACAATAGCCAGGACATGGAAGCAACCTAAATGCCCATCGACAGACGAATGGATAAAGAAGGTGTGGTACACATATACAATGGAATTTTACTCAGCCATAAAAAGGAACAAAATTGGGTCATTTGTAGAGACGTCGTGGATGGACCTGGAGACTGTCATACAGAGTGAAGTAAGTCAGAAAGAGAAAAACAAATATCGTATATTAACGCATATATGTGTAATCTAGAAAAATGGCAGAGATGAACCAGTTTGCAGGGCAGAAATAGAGACACAGGTGTAGAGAACAAACATATGGACACCAAGGGGGGAAAGTGGGGGGGGGGTGGGAGTGGTGGCGGGATGAATTGGGAGATTGGGATTGACATGTACACACTGATGTGTATAAAATAGATAACTAATAAGAACCTGCTGTATTAAAAAAAAAAAAAAGCCTTCTGGAAAGGTTTCACCATTCTATATGCCATTAAGGACATTTGTGATTCATGAGAAGAGGTCAAAATATGAACACTAATAAGAATTTGGATAAAGTTGATTCCAACCCTCATAACTTTGAGGGGTTCAAGACTTCAGTGGAGAAAGTAACTGCAGATGTGGTGGAAATAGCAAGAGAACTAGAATTTGAAGCGGAGCCTTGAAGATGTGACTAAATTGCTACAAATCTCATGATAATACTTTAATGGATAAGGAGTTGCTTCTTATGGCTGAGCAAAGAAAGTGGTTTCTTGAGATGGAATCTACTCCTGGTGAAGATGTTGTGAAGATTGTCAAAATGACAAGGGATTTAGACATAAGCTTGGTTGATAAAGCAGTGGCAGGGTTTGGGAGGATTGACTCCAATTTTGAAAGAAGTTCTACTGTGGGTAACATGCTATCAAAGAGCATCACATGTCACAGAGAAATCGTTTGTGAAAGGAAGAGTCAATCAATGTGGCAAAATTCATTGTTGTCTTATTTTAAGAAATGGCCATCAGCGACCACCACCCTGATCAGTCAGCAGCCGTCAACATCGAGACAAGACCCTCCACCAACAAAAAAATTATGACTCACTGAAGGCTCAGCTGGTGGTCAACATTTTTTAGCAAACAAGTATTTTTAAATTAAGGTAGGTACATTGTTTTTTTAGACATAATGCTCTTGTACACTTAACAGACTACAATATAGTGAAAACATAGCTTATATGCACTGGGACACCAAAAAATTCATGTGACTCACTTTATTCTGATATTCGCTTTATTGCAGTTGTCTGGAACTGAATCTGCAATATCTTGGAGGTCTTCCTGTACTTGGGGCCAAAATACACACTTGCTTTATGGGACAGATGCAGGAACAAGTCCCCTTGGCCACAGCGGTAGCCTGCCAATCACCCTGATGAGTGCCTTTGGAGTGTACTTGTGTTTTGTGGGCAGAGGACACATGGAAACAGAGTGGGTCTCACCAGTGGGTGGCCACATTAAAACTATGAATATTAAAGGCCTTGAATGGCTCGTGTCTATTTAGTGTTTCATGAATATTTGGAGTCTCATGAATATTAGGTTTCTCTTGGTCCTTCCATCCCTTTCTATGTTCAACACTGATGTGCTTGCTTTGCTTACTAACTTATATTTATTTAACATATCTTATAAACTCTGACTGCATCTCATAAGGTGCTTGCTTACTCATTATCTATACTTGTGTTATCTCATGAGTTTCACATCTTCTATAGTAAAATAGAGTATTCTCAAACGATACTGGAAACACACATCACAACTGTTTAATGCAAACCATTTCCATTGGAATAGAAGCTCCCACAAGTTAGATTTTGTCCATCTTGTTTATTGCTGTATCTCTAGTGTCTAGTGTATTATGGGTACCCTTTAAATTGTTGAATGAGTAAATGAATGTCATTGAAATATGGAAACACAGAGAATAATTAGGCTAAAGAAAGGAAAGAAACACATCCAAGAGCTTCCCCTGCTAAAAGCCATACATGGGTCCCAGGTCACAGATGCCCTCCTCTCCCTTGTTTTAACCAGGTCTGTGATTCTGCCAGAGCAGCAACTCTCAAAGTGTGGCCCCCAGACCAGCAGCTTCAGTATCATCTGGGAACTGGGTAGAAATGCAAATTCTCAGCTCCCCAGACCTCTCCCCCATCTACTGAATCAGAAACTCGGAGGGTGGGCCCAACGATCTGTATTTCCAGAAGCTCTCCAGATGATTGCTGCATGTGCTCAAATTTGAGAACCACTGTCCTAGAGTACTGCGGTGTTATTGTGTTTTATTTCAAGACATTTTTCTTGCAGGATATTTTGCTTCTCCCCTGTAGAAATAGGAGTCCAGCTTCATTTGTTTGTAAAGGAAACCATACATGTGTCTGCAGCCTCCTAGGATGACGAGTCCTACCTCACTGACAAATACTAATGGGCAAGACCCGCCCAGGACACCCACAGGCAGTGCACAACCTACAGGCCAGCTCTTTCTAGAGTGAAAATCCAACCGGAGAGACAAGAAAGAAAGAATGGTGAAAGAGGGAAGTATCAGGACAAAGCCAGCCACGTGAGGGATTTTCCTCCAAGGTTCATTGGGAAACTCAGGCATGCACTACCTTTGGGAAGAGCACCTGTCTTATCAGCTGCCCGGTCTTTACCACCAGGCTCGGAGCCTTTGGGAGAAAACAGAGGCAACTGGGGCCCAATGGGTGGTAGATCAGAGAAAGCAGGACCAGGAAGGGAACTTGGCATCACACGGCTAAAATAGCCAAGCATTGTGTTTGTCTTTCCATGAATTTTGTTTTGGGGAATTACAAATATATTTTAAAATCATGCTCTGCTTAATTCTAAATATAAAAATAGTATGTTTATTGCAGAAAATTTGGAAAACATAGGAAAGTATGAAGAAAAGAATTGAATCATCCATTACTTACTGCCTAAAGATGACAACTCAGGGTTTTAAGGTATTGCATTTGAGATAGAAAAATTAACAATAGATGTCTATATAATATTTTTTACAGAGTAGGAAAGCTTGATTTTGTTTCCTTTTAAAATACTATATACTAATATATAGTATACTATATATTTTAATACTATGATAGTATATATAATTCTTCTAAGCATCGTTTTTAATAGCTACAAAATATCCTGTCATGTATCTTGTTTAGCCATTTTCTCATTGTTAAAGATTTAGGTAGTTTCTAATTTAATGCTAATATAAATAACATCTTTGGGTCTTTCCCTGAATCTCTATTTCTTTAGGCTTGATTCTTAGAAGTAGAATTACTGGATCAAATGGCATTTTGTGGGTGTAGTGTGAGGTGGAATGGTGCATCTAGTCGGGCAAGAGCATGCAATTGGCATTCAGGAGACCTGGGCTCCAACCCCAGGTTTGCCAGAGATTTGCTGTATGGTCTTGAACACGTCACTTTCTTTCTCTGGATGTGAGTTTTCTCCCATGTTAAATGAGAGAGCAAGAATAAGTCCTTGCATCTTGAATGGAAGTATTATACCACTCAACTAAAAAATGTAAAGCATTACTTTTTTATTAAAACAAACTCAGGTATATTATGGAGCAACTGTAGAACTTATATTTTTTTTTATCCCCCTCCTTTCCCCTTTGGAAACCATAAGTTTGTTTTCTATGTCTACGAGTCTGTTTCTCTTTTGTAAATAAGTTTGTTTCCATCATTTTTTAGATTCCACATATAAGTGATATCATATGATATTTGTCTTTCTCTTTCTGACTTAACTTCTCTTAGTATGATAATCTCTAGGTCCATCCATGTTGCTGCAAATGGCATATTGCATTCTTCTTATGGCTGAGTAATATTCCATTGTATATATATACCACAATCTTCTTTATCCATAGAACTGACATTTTTATTTTAAGATAAAGTACAAAACTCCAAAAAGCTTCCTGCTTGTATTTGGCCAGTTAGATTTCTCCCATTGACCTCCCTCAGAGTATGTGTTCACTATCCTTGGCCCACAGGGGTATGTCAGGGAGAAACTTTGAGAAGAATTGAACTAGGTGATCTTATATATTGCTTGCAGTCTGGATATTCTGTGCATACATGGTTCCTGGCCCGTAAGCTACAAAATCTTTAGCAAATCTTCCAGGTCTGATTTAGTCTTCATCCTGGGATTGGGATATTTTCATACATTTTTCTATTGGCCAGCTTCACGTAGACTCAGGTTAAAAAAAACTCCTAAATGTATTTTAAAACCTGATCAATCCCTCCCTTCCCTACAGCTGCTTAACACACATCACACTGGTTCATAGAAGCTCACCTTCAGGCACTTCTTCACTCACACAAAAATACTTACTTTGGTCCAACACTATTATGTATCAGACAACATTATGAAAGTACATAATGAATAAGTACAAAGATGAATAAGATATAATCTCTATCCCTGTCTTCTAGGAGTGAATAATTTATTTCCCACAAAGTATCCCAGAAAACACCCAACGTCAATAGGTATCATTTAAAAAAAAAAAAAAGTGTTCATATGAAATATGTCTGAGAAGTGTTGAGTTAAAGTAAGTTAAGCAGGTTTATTTACTGCAGGACTTTTCAGAGCCTTTAATGTGCTAATATGCACTGTGAATCCTCAACAGGGATATAAAGTGTGCAGTGTTCCCAACGTTATTTGTTTAGGAAATTCTTCATTTGTGGAGGATCTCCAAGAACTAGAGACTCTTGGCACACAATTTGAGAAATGCTGACCTAGTAAAATCTACTCAGTGTATTTGCTCAACAAACAGGTAGTAGTTTTATAGGTAGACAACAAAATACACAGGGAACTGAAGACAGATTCTTCCTCTTGAAGAGCTTTCAGTCTAATAGGAAGGGCAGTCCTGAAACACACACAGGGAATATCCACAAACAAACAAATGAAAAGCAGTACGAAAGTGTGGAGTCAGCAGAAAACTGTGAAGGGAAATTGTTGAAATTAATCAAGGAAAGTTTCATGGAAGAAGTAAGTTTTGTAGACAGCATTTCTTTCATACACTAAGATTCCAAAATTATTTTTCTTAAGAAAATAATTCAGGCTCATTAAGGAAAAAAATTTTTTTTAATTACAGAAAAGTAAAATAACCCCCCCTGAACACATGCACATACACACACATACACGCATATGTGTGTATATGTATATATATATTTCTTTTAATGAGGGAGGATTTTCTACTAGTGTTTTTAATATGCATAGGTTTAGGAGGAGTTATTTATAATAAGTATAAATAAATATTGGGGTTTTTTCTTGCTAAGATAGGGAAAAATTTGCACTTCAAAGCTATGCATTGTTTAGATCACACCCTTCCAAGTTATCCTGTTCTAACCCTCCATTGTCTTTGAGCTATTTTACAATTCTGAAAATTGTAAATAACTGATAGCAATGCAAAAATAGTTCTTGTACATAGACGTGCGCATACGTAGACATTCACTTGACTTTCCTCCCCCATTGTGGAAGAAACCTGTTTTGCTTCCACTTGCAAATTTGTCTCATCAGCAGAAGCCAAAAAGAGAGTTCTCACCAGGTACCAACCCTGCTGGACCTTGATCTGGACTTCCAGTCTCCAGAGCTGTGAGAAAATCAATTAGTGTTGTTTACGTTACCTAGTTTATTATTAGAATACCTAGTATTTCATTATGGCAGCTGAGAAGACTAATATATTACCATCATACCTTGTGATTTCACAATATTCCTTTGATGGAATACTGCAGAGTTTACTTGGCCATTCTTCTACTGATGAATATTTGGAGTGTTTCTATTTCTTAAATTCACAATTTGATGCATAAGTCTCCCTCAGACTTAGCATTACTTCTTAAGAGAAATTTCCCCAAAGTAGGACTACTGAGTCAAAGAATATGGGAAGTTTTCAGGCTCTTGATCCATTTTGCCAGGTTGCTTTCCAAAACTCTGAATGAGAATTCTCTTTTCTTGCCAAAGGGCTGGATAGTTCAGACCAGTGCTTGTGTTCACTGGTTTGACCCCAGTCCGTTCTGGGGTCAAAGCCAGCTTGTATTACTTTTAAAAATCTCTTCTACTATGTTAGATAGGAAATAGTATTATCTCAGTTTGGGGTTGTCTTTTAAATAAAAATGTATTAACAATATAAAAGAATATATGAAACATTAATAAATACAGTGAGATGTGGACTTCATCCATCAGAATTCTCTTGGAGAATACTAGGTGTGTTAGGAAGAAATGTCTTGATGAGATGGATGGGGTAGGGATGAGGGATGAGGCTTTTTGGTAAAAGCCTGCTCAAATAGAAAATGATGGTCACTGACTGCTATATCCTCACCTCCTAGAATAACCCTTGGCAAATGGCAGGCACTCAGTAAGTATTTGTTGAATGTATGAATTATGGAGTCTGCTTTCTAAGGAGTAGGGGTTCTATTAACTGGAGAATGCTTTCTTGTGCTGGGTCCTTGCAATGAGTTTCAGGTGAGAGGCAGGAACAGAGGCAGCTGAGTTGATCTGTCAAATAGAAGTTGGAAGAGTTTGAAATTCCTGGGGTCATCTTAGTGAGAGAGTATGGAGAAAGGACGGGGGCACTTAATGGAGAAGAAGAAGAGGGGGAAGAGAATCATTCAGGATGGAGGGTGAGGTTGAGACAGGACTTTGGAGAACATAAACATCTTTTTTTAAATTTATTTTATTGAAGTATAGTTGATTTACAATGTCGTGTTCATTTCTGCTGTACAACAAAGTGATTCAGTTATACTTTTCATATTCCTTTCCATTACGGTTTATCACAGGATATTGAATATAGATCCCTGTGCTGTACAGTAGGACCTTGTTTTTTATCCATTCTCTATACAATCGTTTGCAACCGCTAATCCCAAACTCACAATCCCATCCTCCCCTTTGCAAACCACAAGTCTGTGCTTTATATCTGTGAACATCTTAAAGGAATTTTTTAAATGGCTTGCTGTGGGATGGGTGTTGCAAACCCTCTCCTCTGTCTCTCTTTCAGTGTTTAGCAAAAGCTGCCTTTCTTACTAATGCTTTTGTGTGAGTGGATTCAAAGAGGTGCTGAGTTCCCCATGATCGCACAGAGGGGAGAGAGGGACAGCAAGTGAGCACGCAGGCGTGGAAGAGTGAAGTGACATGTATATGAACAAAAGAATGAGAGACAGAGAGAGATCACTCTCCTAAAACACCCACCCCCCTCTGTCTGGTGAGTGGTGTCCCCAGGGCTGTTTAAAGTGCAGGTGGCTCGAAGCACGGGTGTGGAGTAAGTGGCTGGGTATCAGTTGCCTGTGGGCAGGCATTTGTGCAGTTTTGAGTTTTATTGCACATTTCCTGGTGTGCCTTATTGAAAGAAAATGTCTGTGAGTTTTCACACACTGCTTCTAAAATGTATAAAAACGGCAGGGCTCGCAAACGTTGAGTTTCAAGAACAGTTTCTTTTAAACTTCATATCCAAAAATGAATCCTGTCAGTTTTATAGCTCTTCTGTCCTCTATTCCAGTTTTGAATTCTGTTATGCAGTCAATCCAGTGTGGCTTTAGGCTCTCCTAGGGCTTTTAGAGTTTCATTATCTTTTGATATGTGCACCTGCAATCTACATTAGAACGAAGCGGAAACGGCCCTGTTTCCACTGCTTGATGTCCAACTTTATGGCATATGAAAACAGCCTGATTGAATTACCTTCATATTCAAAGCTGACCCCAGACTCCTATCTTCTGTCTCCCGGGTAGTAGCAGAAGGCACTATATTTTTCAAAGGACTTTGTATAATTCCCTTTTTAACAACTTCAATGAGGCTAAAAGTGGTTAATGGGCAAGCTATTTTTCAGATGTGGAAGCGAGGGTATAGTAAAGTCTCAAGGACAGCAAAGTCACTGGTTGTCAACCTAGTGAGTAGACTCTCACCTCTCCATATATTCTTCCCTCCGGGCTAGGGACCATTATTACTCGTACCTTTTAAACCATTTGAAATGTTGGCTCTTAAAGTTCCAAGAAAGAACTAGAACAAATTAGCTTTATGACCACATTAAAAGTCTAGAAAAAACATCCAGAGGGCATCCATGTGACACTAAACTCACTCTTTTGTTCCTGTAAAGTTTTCCCCTTATTATTTGTTTTGATTTTCTCATTACAAATATGATTCGTGGTAATAAAACCCCCCCATAAAATACAGACAAGGGATTCTTTTTTTTTTTTTAACATCTTTATTAGAGTATAATTGCTTTACAATGGTGTATGAGTTTCTGCTTTATAACAAAGTGAATCAGCTATACATATACATATATCCTCATATCTCCTCCCTCTTGTGTCTCCCTCCCACCCTCCCTATCCCACCGCTCTAGGTGGTCACTAAGCACCGAGCTGATCTCCCTGTGCCATGTGGCTGCTTCCCACTGGCTATCTATTTTACATTTGGTAGTGTATATATTTCCATGCCACTCTCTCACTTCATCCCAGCTTACCCTTCCCCCCCTTCCCCCTCCCTGTGTCCTCAAGTCCATTCTCTACATCTGCATCTTTATTCCTGTCCTGCCCCTAGGTTTTTCAGAACCTTTTGTTTTTTTTTAGATTCCATATATATGTATTAGCATACAGTATTTGTTTTTCTCTTTCTGACTTACTTCACTCTGTATGACAGTCTCTAGGTCCATCCACCTCACTACAAATAATTCAATTTCATTTCTTTTTATGGCTGAGTAATATTCCATTGTATATATGTGCCACATCTTTTTTATCCATTCATCTGTCGATGGACACTTAGGTTGTTGCCATGTCCTGGTTATTGTAAATAGAGCTGCAATGAACATTGTGGTACATGATTCTTTTTGAATTATGGTTTTCTCAGGGTATATGCCCAGTAGGGGGATTGCTGGGTCCTATGGTAGTTCTATTTTTAGTTTTTTAAGGAACCTCCATACTGTTCTCCATAGTGGCTGTATCCATTTACATGCCCACCAACAGTGCAAGAGGGTTCCCTTTCCTTCACACCCTCTCCGGCATTTATTGTTTGTAGATTTTTTGATGATGTCCATTCTGACTGGTGTGAGGTGATACCTCATTGTAGTTTTGATTTGCATTTCTCTAATGATTAGTGATGTTGAGCATCCTTTCATGTGTTTGTTGGCAATCTGTATATCTTCTTTGGAGAAATGTCTATTTAGGTCTTCTGCCCATTTTTCAATTGGGTTGTTTGTTTTTCTGATATTGAGCTGCATGAGCTGCTTGCAAATTTTGGAGATTAATCCTTTGTCAGTTGCTTCATTTGCAAATATTTTCTCCCATTCTGAGGGTTGTCTTTTTGTCTTGTTTATGTTTTCCTTTGCTGTGCAAAAGCTTTTAAGTTTCATTAGGTCCCATTTGTTTATTTTTGTTTTTATTTCCATTTCTGTAGGAGGTGGGTCAAAAAGGATCTTGCTGTGATTTACGTCATAGTGTTCTGCCTATGTTTTCCTCTAAGAGTTTTATAGTGTCTGGTCTTACATTCAGGTCTTTAATCCATTTTGAGTTTATTTTTGTGTATGGTGTTAGGGAGTGTTCTAATTTAATCCTTGTACAAGTAGCTGTCCAGTTTTCCCAGCACCACTTATTGAAGAGGCTGTCTTTTCTCCATTGTATATTCTTGCCTCCTTTATCAAAGATAAGGTGACCATAGGTGCATGGGTTTATCTCTGGTCTTTCTATCCTGTTCAATTGATCTATATTTCTGTTTCTGTGCCAGTACCATACTGTCTTGATTACTGTAGCTTTGTAGTATAGTCTGAAGTCCAGGAGGCTGATTCCACCTGCTCCTTTTTTCTTTCTCAAGATTGCTTTGGCTATTCAGGGTCTTTTGTGTTTCCATACAAACTGTGAAATTTTTTGTCCTAGTTCTGTGAAAAATGCCATTGGTAGTTTGATAGGGATTGCACTGAATCTGTAGATTGCTTTGGGTAGTATAGTCATTTTCACAATGCTGATTCTTCCAATCCAAGAACATAGTATATCTCTCCATTTGTTTGTATCATCTTTAATTTCTTTCATCAGTGTCTTATAGTTTTCTGCATACAGGTCTTTTGTCCCCTTAGGTAGGTTTATTCCTAAGTATTTGATTCTTTTTGTTGCAATGGTAAATGGGAGTGTTTCCTTAATTTCTCTTTCAGATTTTTCATCATTAGTGTATAGGAATGCAAGAGATTTCTGTGCATTAATTTTGTATCCTGCCACTTTACCAAATTGATTGATTAGCTCTAGTAGTTTTCTGGCGACATCTTTAGGGTTCTTTATGTATAGTATCATGTCATCTGCAAACAGTGACAGTTTTACTTCTTTTCCGATTTGGATTCCTTTCATTTCTTTTTCTTCTCTGATTGCTGTGGCCAAAACTTCCAAAACTATGTTGAATAATAGTGGTGAGGGTGGACAACCTAGACAAGGGATTCTTGATTTTCAAGTCTCAACACCTGATTGATCTTTCGGTTGAAGGTGATGAGCAATCGTCCAATATATGGGGCTGTTCTTTATTGCAGCTCAAACAACTGATTTTTTCCAGCACTTTCAAATCTTTTCTTGCAGTGTGACCCATGATTTAAATTATATAATTTTTAGATATTGAATAATCTGTCTTTTGTATACACGCACATAAAATAAAATAAAACAGAATTTTCATAAATGAATACTTACCCTTCTTACCTATGATATGCACTGATCCTTCCCATTCCATTCTTTTACATTTAAAAAACTGTTCTGGTTCCCTTCCCATCTTAAATAAATATTTTCTTAAATACAGATTCCTGGCCTTGACCAATGAAAAGGTATAGAAATAATGACCCACCCAATAACAACTAGTATCCGTAGCGCCCAGATGTGTTCTCTAAATACTATTTCCCACTGAAAAGAACCACGGCTCTTTGAAAAAGTAGTTTGGGTCTGGGAGAGAAAATATTTTAAATGGGCCAAAATTAATTGTTCTACTAGAAAGGAAGGGAGGTATGAAAGAACATTGGGGTCATGTCACATTGACCCAGGAGCCAACCTGAAGAGGTTCCCACAGACCAAAGATGGGACAATTTAAGCAGCAATAAAAATAATAACTCAGTGGATTGGGACACACCAAATATATTAGAATCTATGAGTTTATAATGAGACCAAAAAAACCCTCTAATTGGTAATCTCTGGAGGATGCTAGGGAACCAACTTATTATTCTAGAAACTGGTAAATAAAGGGAAACAATCAAGCATTTATTCTGCCTTTCCTGTATGGATTGTATCCCAGGGAAACCAAGTAATTGTTGAGGGAAAGGCCTTCTTTACAGGAGAAATTAGGCCACTTAATGCATTAGGATGTTAGAATTAGAATGGGCTCCTTTTTTTCATGAGTGGGTATAAAAGGGTGATATTCTAATGAAATTATGGATCTAGGTAATAATCACTAATAACTGCTAAAATCATTAGGTCAAAGCAGATGCCCAGATCAGGCTAATAACATCTGAGCCCACTGACCAATCTGAACCTCACAAAAAAGAAAGACTGCCAGACATTATGCGAACAATAGGAAGTTCTCAACATCTCTAAGAGTAATCTTGCAGAAAATGGAAACCCGTTCTGATCAAACCTTTAACTCTATGTACTATTTTCCAGGAAATGCAGAAGATAGAGTAAATGCAGAAGACACAGTAAATGTTGGTAGAAACCACAACAAAAAGGAGGCTGGAGAAGTACCTTCTGATGCAAAGCTGAGGGGGATTGTCTGCTGAAGTTACAGTCGGTGGGGTCCGGCAAGGGAACCCCCAAGAGCCCACAAATGCACTTCAAAATAAAGGGAAAAGCTTTGAACATCCAGCAGGCTCAAAGAAACTCAGCTTTAAACTTCTGCCAGGGCCAGAGGGAACCAACACAAGATTACACGGGTGTCAAACACACCTCTCCTGTCCTTGATGCCCCCTCCTCCTCCACTTCAATCCTGGAGGACCCAGGGCCACCTGGTGGGCTGGGGGCGGAGGTGGCGGGTGGAGGTGGCAGGTGAATCTCATCAAGCACACCTGTAGGGGTTGGGGGATGGGAGCTGCCACTTCAAAGGAAGTAGTTTTCACTATTAGACGGGACTAGAGTTTAATCACAGAAGTGCAGCTATTTTTTTTTTTTTAACATCTTTATTGGAGTATAATTGCTTTACAATGGTGTGTTCGTTTCTGCTTTGCAACTGTTCTTGTAATGAAAGTAAACACACATCTTGTGAGAAAAACGTAGTAATTACATAGAACAAGTTTGAATAGTGAGTCAGGGGAGAGGGGAGGGGAGAATAATTGCGTTGTTTCCTGCTCCTAAACTCACCAGTTCTACTTCTACGACCAATGCTGTTTAGCAATGTGGTACATGAAGTGTATTCTAGTTTAGCAAAGATAAACTCCTTTTTTTTTGGATTCCGCCAACACACTGAGTTAGAGAAAATGTTATTCACCAGACACCACTGTAAGGAGAGTTTTGCATTTATTTGGAAGAAATCCTTGGATAACTCATTGAAAATGGAGGGTGAGACTCCCAAGGGCACATTCAAGCAGCAAGGATGACAACCCCCAGAGAAAGGAGAAGAGGACAAAGGAGACAGAACAAGAGTGAGAGATTGTGTATTGTGCAAAGTGACCACCTACCCAGGACCCTTCAAATCTTTGGTTTACTAGAAACTCATTACACCTGGTATGAGTGGATGTTCCCTTCTAGGAAGCAGTGAAGGACTGAGGTCTGCACAGGACCCTCAGTCTATGTGATACCTTTGTACAAATTAGAAAAGATACCCCTCAGGTGAAACAAATTACAAAATGGTGTACTCTCTGGGTGGAGGAATTACCTAAAACACTCCTTCCTCTAGGCTTTCCTTGGAGAGCTGAGCTGGAGCTAGATTTAGTGGCCATCCTGTCTCTGGACAGGGCGCCTGTGTGCAGGGTCCACGCTGTGTCCAGGTGGACAGTGGCCCTGGTTCTCAGCCCAGGTTGATGGAAGAAGAAACAGCACAAATGGGCAAGGAGCCAAAAGGCAAAGAAGACTAACAAAGTATAAGCGCCTCCAAATTTGCAGGAAAAACGAGGAAGGGCTGTGGAATTGGGATTTCAGGCAATCTTCTATAATCTTACAAGTCAGCCTGTATATACGTGTCAACTTCTGTGTACTTTCTCCATGGTTTATCTAATCTTGCCAAATTGTATATAATTCAGGGGATAAAAATCTCAGGACTGCCTCATCTATCCCTGTTCACCGTTCCTAACAACCAGATAAAAGAGACTAATCAAAATGAACTAATGAGGTGTGTGGCCTGCCTTGGACTTTTTCTGGGACCCCCCTCTCCTCTCCACAGCTGGGGCTCAGCACCTTTCTGTAGGCGGCCGCTTGAGCTCCAAGGGACTCGCCCCCGACCCCCCAGCTACCTCTGCACACTCCACACTTTATTTCAAGGGGAACCAGATGGCAGGTCTGGGTAGGGGTCCCCTGAAAGAAAAACAAGGTGTGCAGGCAAAGAAAATAAACACAGAGGAGAAAGAGAGAAAAGCAGCTGCTGGTGGGAAAACGTGGGCAGCGGGCTGAATAGCTGCCTGAGATGTAAATGGAGAAGAAGCCGCTCCTAACCGGATCTGCTGCTGCGTCTGAGGTCAAGTCAGGGTGTTTTCTGGGACCGGGAGCCTGTGCCATCTCTGTGGTCAGACCCTGGGCAACAATGGCTGCCTTGTATTTATACAAGCACCTGAGCGCACCTTCTCCCCGGGAGAAGCTGGGGAGAGCGGAAGGATGTGGTGGAAGGTGGCTGGAACCCTGGGAAGAGGAGTTTAACTCAAGAAGTGAGTGCATCACGCCTGTGAGGCTGGAATCAGGAAGGGCGGAGGGCAAGATGCTTGAAGCCACGGGTCACAAGAGGGCGTTCTCTGGGCTGTGCTTTGGTGAGTGATCTGGGAGACCTGAGGTCATGCTGAGCCCCTCTCTGACGGGGCTTCAGATGTGCATTTGGAGCAATCTCTGGGAATATTTCAGTCAGTAGCAGGAACTAAAGACATCAATATTGCAGTGGCAGGACGGTGAGAATGTTGAAGAGATAGAATTTGAGGGAAGAGAAGCGCTCAGTCAAGTGGTATAGTGAGGGTGTAGTCTAACAAGGTAAGAGGAAATGTAAAATGAGATTCCAGACTGGTCTTTAGGTGTTCTGCTCCCCGCCCCTCACTCCAATCGTGGGGGGCTCTGGGAGTTCCCATTCGTGGTGTCCTGTGGTATTCACAGACGAGGCTGCTTTCGGCTACAATTTAACAGCTACAATCTAACTCCATTGCTGAAACAACAGAGATATTTATAAACTCACAGAACAAGAAGGTTGTAGGTAGGGTCATTCCAGGGTGGTTAATTCAGTGGCTCAAAGACTTCATCAAAGACCCAGGCTCTTGCCATCTTTCAGCTTGGCCAGTGTCCGCATGAGGGCTTTGTCCTCAGCCCAGCCCCCCAGCTGGTCATAAGATGGCCCCGGGATTCCCAGCAGTCATATCCATGCTAAACACAGCCCAGGAGCAGAAAGGAGATGTGTCTGCCATGCTTCTTTTTACATGTGAGGAAACCTTTCCCGAAGATTCCCAGCAGACTTCATCGCACATCCAACTGGCCCAAGGGTATCACATGTTCTGGTCTAAACCTGCCATTGGCAAGGGGGATGATTAGCTTAGACCAGGGGTCAGAATGGTTTTCATATTTTTAAATGGCTGAAAAAAAAATCAAAAGAGGAATAATATTTCATGACATGTTAAAAGTATATGAAATTCAAATTGCAGTGCCTATACACAAAATTTTATTGGAACAGAGTCACACTTTCATTCATTTACGTTGTCCATGGCCTCTTTCACACTACAATGGCAGAGTTGAGTAGCTGCAGCAGAGACATGGCCTGCAAAGCCTAAAATATTTACTCTGGCTTTTTACAGAAAAGGTTTGCTGACTCCTGGCTTTGACCATTCAGGACCACCCTCAAGGCTGGAGCTGGGGCTGGTGCCCCTGAAGCACTTAGCCACCTGGAGGAGGGGAATGATATAACCAAATTGGGCTTCTTTGGAAAGGAGGAAGCAAGCATGAAATAGACAGTCCCCTCCCCTACAGCCACAATTCATTAATTAGTCCAAGGGTAGGAATGTCCTAAGCCAGGTCAATCTAATTTTTTGAGCTTGAAAACAAGGAAGGAGGTCACCGCCTCTCTGGTGTCTTGATTGTCAAAATGAGCCAGAGAGTTGCCGATGGCCAAGTTCCCAGTGCTGTTGAGGACACGAGTTTGACAGAATGCAGCAAGTTTCAGAAACAAGAGATGGAGAAGAAGAGAGAGCATGCTGGCAGTGTTCATGTCCCTGGTTCCAGGTGGGGCCCAACCGCAGACTTCATCTTCCTGAGATTTATGATGGAAGGTCCATCCCCTGGACCTTCACCACATTCCCCATGTCACCCATGCAAGTTTCATGTGAGTGTAATGCTTCACTTTCAGACAAATGAGACCTGGTTGCTCCAGGCTTCAAAGTATCCACTGGGGAGCTAGAACTTTCCTCCTAAAAAGGGAACTAATACCAGAAGGCCAATACTAAGGCCCAAAGGGTACACTCAGCCAGTAAGTGCCATAGGACTTCAGAAGGGAGAGGAATGGCCATGAGTTGGTGTGTTCAAAGAAAAGTTATGAATGCAAGTAAACTTAAGAGAGACCTTAAGGCAAGGAGGGAAGGTTCAGGAATCTTACAGCTGGAGAACTGCCTGGGCAGAGCCAGAGGTGAAAATGCACAAAGCAGATTCAGAGCAGTGTAGCAGGCCAGTCTGACCTATTTTGTGGCTTGTAGATGAGTCAAGGGAGATCAAAAGCCGCATGAATCCACGGATAATTGATGAGCAGGGGCCTGACATGATACCTTTCACAGCTATTATTATTATTATTACTATTTGTTCAGATTCTGATGTAGCTTCACTTACGTATCTGGAATGTGTAGTAAAATTCTGAATTCTCTTTTACTGTGTGTATGCTGGTAATTCTAGGCCTACCCTCCTTAGGAAAGCACTACTAGTAGAGTTTAGGTATTTTTCAGTGTCCTTTCAGAATTATACATCAGCCACTAAGTCAGAATGACCAGGCTCCACTAAATATTACTGAACTGAACAAATCAGGAAAGCTTCCTACACTCCATAATTTCCTAAGTCAGCCTTTGTTGACACTTTGAAAGATGAGGCAGGGAAACTGCTGGTCTCCTGGTAATTATCACCACCTGTTCTCTAAGCAGCCCCCCTACTCCCAGTAACATCTCCCCACAGGAAAGAGAGGGAGGGGAGGAGGGAGAGAGTCAGCCATACGGATTTGGCAGGTCTCTCTGGCGAGTGTCACTTCTGCAGACCCCTCTGCAGGGTCACGGTCTCCTGTTCTGGAAACCAGCCTGCCCTTGGCAAAATTGGGAAACGGCCAACATGTCTTTGAGGCTCCCGATCTCCTTTTAGTGCTTTCTTCTAAACCATCTTTCTCAACTTTCTATCTTTCTCAGGCTTCTGGAGGCTGCTCAGTGCAATCTCGCTGCCAGGATCTCATTCTGTAAGATTATATGAACCACCTCATAGCGAAGATTATCTGGATCACGCCAACAGCCTCTGTTTAGCCTTCCTGCCCCCAGCTGCGCTCCCTTTCAAGGCAACCCTCCATGCTATTGCAGTTTGAGTTTTGGAAAGTGTAAACCTGATCTCATGACCCGCTTGCACCTAGATTAAAGTCCTTCAAGGATCCCACACTGCCTGATGAACAGAGTTCAAGTTCCTTGATATGATGCAGACCGGTAGTTCTCAAAGTGTGGTCCCCAGACCAGGAGCAGCATGCCCTGCACCTTCATCCAGACCTACTGAATCAGAAACCCGGGGGGGGCGGGGGGGGGAGAACAATCTGTGCTTAGCAAGCTCTCCTGGTGATTCTGATGTAAGGTCAAGTTTGAGATGCACTAATGTAGGCAATCCCTGCCCACTGACCCAGACTCGTAGCTCACTACTGCCCAATATACATCCTATGGTTTAGCCCAAAGATGGCAGAGACTTCACCCAATCCGTCAGTCATTCCAGTCTTTAGTGTCTACCTGATGTGCTGTGTTGAGGATGCTGAAGCCTTAGCCTTAGTTTATTGGGCAGGAGAACCATTCCACAATTGACTATGATGTCTACATGTGTCAGGGGTAGGGTAATCATGGCACAATGCCAGGCACTTTCCAGTCTCACTCCAGCCACAGATTTTCAATCCCCCCAACTCACCAAGGCTTGTGTGGAATTGATTTGATGGAGATACTGGCCACCCTGGCAGAAAAATGTATATTTCAAAAGATGACAACCTGGAGAGGGTTAAATTTAGCCCTAAAGAACCAATCCCTAAGAAGGAATTGAGGGGATACGGGTACCAGGGTGGAGTTTGAGGGAAGGGGGGTTGTGCACTGGAGCCCAGGCATACCTACTTCCCTTTGTGTGCTTAGCTGTAACTGATCAGGGGCAGGGCTCAGCCCCAGGGCAGAAAGGAGACCCCATGTGAGGCAAGCCAGCCCCCTCATCTGTTGCTGGAGATGGATACTGTGGCCAGGCTCCTGCTCAGGATCCCCAAGTCCTAAGGGGGAATTTAAGTGTGATACTTAATTTTTCCTGCACAAAAGGCAGAGGGAAGGGAGGCCAGACGGGGAGGGGCCAGAGGGACTGTAGGAGCCAACACAGCTGGAAGTGATTAAGACCCAGCCTAGAAGGCAGCAGACAGGTAATAGTCTGGGCCTGGTAGAGCTGCAGAAAGAAACCTTTGCCCTAGAAGTGTTTGGCAGCCCCCTCTGCTATATTTTGACTCGGTGTCTGACATGGCTGTGGAGGTTTCCACAGTGGAAAATGAAAAGCCCTTAGCGAGTAATTTTGCACTCTGAAGATGGGGGCTATTTCTGATTGCTTCACGCACGCAAGGGGCAAGACGCTCCCACCAGACCTACCTGAAGAAAAATATAGTTTAGAATTTCCTCTGAACTTTTTTCCTTTCCTGAAGGCTGAGGTTTAAATTTCCTGCTTGGGACATTCAGCTGCACTTTCTTTCAGATGACTCTGCAAGGCATGCTTGGTCCCCCTCCTTTGTCCCCTCATTTGCTCCCTCACCCAGATCTGTCCCAGACTGGCCAGGCAGGATGACCTTGATGGCAACAAAGCCCCTCTCTTCCTTCTACTTCGAGAGTTTCACACCTTCCTGGACATTATAAATCTAACTCTTATATTTCAGTTTTTCAAGGAAATCTACTTACCAAAAAAAGGGAGCTTTATGCCCCTCTTTGTTACGGGAAAAAAGTGCCCCCAGGATTTACTTACAATGATCCATACGTGAAATATTCCAGCACATTCCCTTGTCATAATACACGAAGGAGGAATGCCAACAAAAATGGGCGTGTGTTTTACCTTAGAAATTTCACGCATGCACCTCTCCAAAAGAAATAACAAACTAAAATGCAGAAGCATTTTGAGGAGCCCTGCTTGACGCACTGTTTCCCCTGAACTGAGCGTGCTTTGCAGGAGTACAATCTGTACGCTATTATGCCTAATTTTCTAAGTCTTTGCTAAGTTGTATCGGGCCTGCCACCCTGGCTGTTAAATGTCACTTAAGACCTAATTAATTTAACTGCTCTGACAAGTTTAAATTTGTTCCAACAGAGACCATAATTTGCCTTTTCCTAACTCATAGTGCTACAGGCATATTTTTAAAAGAACTTAAAAACATTTAACTAAGCAGTATATGTTCATCATAAAAAAAGTCAAAAAACAACAAAAATAAAAATAAGAAAAATTTTTAAATCACATAATTTTGTCATACAGTTATAAACAGTATAAATACCTTGATGTAAATCCTTTCCCTTTTTTTTTTTTTTGTATGTATCATGAGAGGTGATATTTTAAAAACTATTAATGAGTATTTTCTTTTGCATTTTCATGTTCGTGACTCAAAATAGGGTTTTGCAGACCGTGCATGTAAAAGCCAAGATTTGTTCAAGGGGAGAGGATTTTTTATTGAGATACAATTGACATACAACATTATACTAGTTTCAGGTGTATAACATAGTGATTCAATATTTGTATATACTGTAAAATGATCACAATAAGTCTAGTTACCATCTGTCACAATACGTAGTTACAAATTTTTTTTCTTGTGACTTCTGAGATCTACTCTCTTAGCAACTTTTAAGTATGCAATACAGTATTATCAACCATAGTTACCATGCTCAACATTACATCCCCATGGCTTATTTATTTTATAACTGGAAGAGGGGGGAAAGTCAAAAGCCCACATCCGTGTGCAAAAAAACTATGGAGAGAAACAGGGAGAAACAGGTGGGATAAGACTTGTAGAGCTCAGTCTCTCTGCTTCGAGGCAGAGGGATATGTCAGATAGGATGAGAGGAATCCCAAGGATAGAGGACTTTTGCCCACATGATAAATCTTAGTTACTCAGCGTAAGGCTGGGTGTGATTTTCTGTAACTATAATCAATTCCCTGTATCTGCTGTTGGAAAATTGCTGCTGTAACCAAGGGACCCGACTGTCCATCATACTCTGATGGCTATCTCAGGAATGAGAAGTAGATGAGGAAAAAGTCTGAAAAACTGGGTAGATAGATCTACAAGGGACTCTGTTACCTAAACAGACTGTCCCTAATATGGAAGAGTTGATCAAATTGGACTAAATTTATCCAACCCCCATTTCTACCAAGCAAGGTAGGAAGCTTGTGAGGAAAGTCAGATCAATCATCAGTTAGTAAAGAAACTACTGTTTTTTGCCTGCACGTCTGAATGTAGTCTGAACGAATTTTACCACCCCAAAGCTTACATATAAAAGTGTCTGGAAACGCTGGAGCTGGGATTAGAAAATGCAGACTGATGATGTAAGCTACTTCTCACCCCGCCCCAAAGAGATTTGCCATGCAGACCCCAAATCACTTAGCTGTCCCAAAATACATACCGGGACATCAGGGGTCCCGGAGGAGGGCACTTGAGCTATGTAGAACTGAAGTTCAGACATGAGTGGTAGACGGGGTGGGACAGGGTCAGAGGTTTGATTTCAGGGGGCGACTCCAGGACCTCATGAATGAAGAAGGCTCCAGTGCGGCGGCTGAGGTCAGCAGCAGGGCCTGGAGGTCAGAAGGAGGAGGCCATCTGGGTAAAGGCAGGGCTGGGTCTGAGCCCCCATACCACCCAGGCCCCCTGCAGCCACTGTGAGCCCTGTGAAGGAAGGGATTGCGTCAAGGGGTACACAAAATCCAGGGAAAGGCATTAGATCCCCAACCTCTTAAAAACAATTCAAAAAATCCCCAAAGTCTGAGCAAGAAAAGTTATTTCCAACTTGGACGCAAACTCATTTAGTAGGAAAACCTCACCTACGCTAAGCTGAAGCTCTTTATGGCTTTCTATTTATCCCACTTAGTATGAATATTCTCATATTTCACTGAAGAAATAGTAATAACCCCACACCAGGGGTGTTATGGAATACACAGCACATTCACCACATTATCTCTCTCAAATCTGAAAAATTCTGAATTTGAAATACATCTGGCCATGAGTTTCAGATAAGGGATTTATATCATGTATTTCAGAATCGTCCTTGCCACCCATGCAATGCACAGTCTTAACTGAGTAAAATTCTCTTTGCTGTCTCGGCATTAGATTTTCTCTAATACTTTCAATGAGGTTATAGGGTTTCATCTAACAGATACGACTGACATTTATTTTCTTTATCTGTTTTTTTAATGCTGATTTAATGGATAAAGAAAAATTTAGCCAACTTTTTATTTCCAGTTTATGAGGAAGCAGGAAATGCCATTATTTTTTTCCAGTTTTGATTTACTTTCCTTTTTTTTTTTTTTACTTTCCTTTTTATGCTTTATTCAGATTGTATGGAGGAGTGATGTTATCATACTGTAGATGGATGACTAATTATTTTGCAACACTATTTGGGGATGCACTCTGGAACCATATAATCAGGATAGAGATTGTTAAGGAGAGGCGATTAAGACTGAGTGTCTGCTACAAGCCACACCTTCTCCCCTACCATTTAATGTAATCCTCTTTGCATTTGCCTTTTCGTTTATTTACTGTAATCCTCATGAAATGATAAAATGGTAATTTTACCACTACTATTTAATGTAAGCCTCATGAAAAGTCTGTCAAGTAATATTCCCATTTGTGTAGTTGAGTAAACTAAAGCTCAGAGAGGTTAAGTAAGTTGCCTAAGGTCACAGACAGTAAGTAGCAGAGCCAGGATTCCCTGTCTCGTTCTCTCTTAAGAACAATGGTTTCCTAGCTTGTCTCAGTACCATTGGTCTTGTCTACCTTCAGTGCCCCCTCCACTTGCCTTGAATCCCTCCTCCAACACATCTTTCCAATGCTCATTTCTGTTCACGGAACCTTCCTGCTGAAAATTCTCCGGTGGTTTCCTACTGCCCTCAGAATAATACCTAACCTCCTTATTCTGGTATAGAATACCATTTATGATTTGACCCTTTCCCACATTTCTACCTTCATCTCCAAGCTACAAAGAACTACTTGTCATTTCCTAAAATGTCTGCTCACTCTTCTTATTTGCATAAATTATTTCCTCTACCCAGAAGACTTCCCACTGCCTCTTCCCCAATCCTCCTTGCTAATTAACTCTCATCTCCATGCCACCATAGTCTAACCAAGACTACTGCAGAAGCCACCTCATAGAGCTCTCTGCTCCTACTCTCATCCACCCCATACATCTCCCCCCAGTCCATCCTCCTGAGAGGAGCATATGTGTGGTTTAAAGTATAAACCAGATCTGTCACTCTTCTGCCCCTCGGTGGCCTACCCTTACCATGGCTCACAAGGCCCAGCACGGCCTGGCCCAGCTCACCTGTCCACCCTTCCCCTCGAGTACCAAGGCTCCATCCACACTGGCCTCCTTCCTGTCTCTTGTCAGCACCTCAGGGCCTTTGAGCTTGCTGTTCTCTTGGTCGGGAATGCCCTAGTTCTTTGCATGGCTAGGTGCTTCTCAACCTTTGGGTCTCAGCTTAAATAAAGCCTCCTCAGAGAGCCCTTTGCTGACTGTCCTTCCACTCATTCTAAATTCAAGGGTGCTTTTCTCCCTGGCTGCCACCGCTGCTGTTCTCCATCACAGTATCCCATTTATATCCTTCCCTGTGCCTTTCATAGCCATAATCATTTGACGTACTTGTTTGTGTATTTATTATTTCTCTCTCCCACCAGACTATCATTCTATTCTCAGCACCTGGGCATTGTGTGCAGCCCCAATTCGGATCTGTTGAATAGAAGAGTGGACGGATGAATGAATGAATGAATGAATGGCTCCTCCACAGCCCAGCACAAGCATCACCTCATTGCAGAAGCTTTCCCCGACCCCTCCCAGCTAAACTGGGCTCCTTATTCCAGATACTGATTTTCTCACGTTTCTCCCCATCCCCGAGGCTGGTTGATCATTAAGAGAAAAGACAGCGTGTATAGTCTTCGTGCCAACCACAGTGCCTGGTGCAGATGGTGAGGGGTCCATAAATGTCTCTTGAATTAATGAAGAGTGAATACATGAAAAGAAAACAAACACTGCCGGTTTCCACGACAGCTCACAGCTCCAACCACAGTCACCTCTGCCTCATTCTCCCTGGTAAGCCTGCTCCAGTGCAGCTCCTGGCGCCAGGAAGGTATTCAGGAATATTTGTTAACTGGAGGGATAAATATGTTTTTAAAAGAATAACAGACCTGCAGAGCTCATCTTCGTATTAGCAATTTCCCTTTCACAAAACTTTGCTTAAGCTTTGGCTTCATGCCATTTTTGTCACTTACCAAGAAGAATATGACTTTTCTGAATCTGAAAATATTTTAAGCATGTGTTTCTTCTAGCCTTGGCCCTCTTGACATTCTTTGGATAACTCCACATTAATCCATCTATTCGGTTATCCACGTACTTTTTTCCCAGAGTTCCCAGAGGCCCAAGCTCAATTGTCTACACCAGAGCACTCTTTACTGAAAGATCCCAAAGCACAGAGCAACTCTTCAGCTTACCGGGCAAGAGGGGCTTAGCCCTTATTACATTAAGGAACTGAGACCCAAGAAATGGGAGAGGGTGAAGCTCTTAGGATTTCGAGTCCCCACTTCTAGCCCTGGTCTGGAGGACTCAGTCCTCCCTGGTCCATTACTTCCTCCGAAGCCACCAGGAGTCACTACCCGTGGCCATTTTCTTCGGCTTCTCTCCTCGCTCTACCCCATCCTGGCCCCACCTCCCCTCCTCAGTGTGCTACTGACCCTGCCGGCTTCCCCATCAAAGGAAAGAGTATCTGGCAATGCTGGGCAGCCCAAACTAGTGTTTTCTCGTGTACTGAATTCTTAAAAGTTCAATGGAAAACCACACATAACTTTTTTTTTTTCCATTTGTTGTCTGATTTTAAAATAATACATGTTCATTTTTGGAAATAACAGAAAATACAAAAAGGACAATGAAGAAAATGAAAGACACCAGCAATACCATGCCACGGAAATAACGACTATGAATATTTTTAACATTTCCTTCTACTTAATATAATCATATTCAACTTTCTATGTGTATCTTTTTTTTTTAATACCTTTATTGGAGTATAATTGCTTTACAATGTTCTGTTAGTTTCTGCTGTATAACTCCTTTTTCTTCTGGTCTTTTTTTTTTTTTAACATCTTTATTGGACTATAATTGCTTTACAATGGTGGGTTAGTTTCTGCTTTAAAACAAAGTGAATCAGTTATACACATACGTATGTCCCCATATCTCCTCCCTCTTGCGTTGAATTTTGTCAAAAGCTTTCTCTGCATCTATTGAGATGATCATATGGTTTTTATCCTTCAATTTGTTAATATGGTGTATCACATTCATTGATTTGCATATATTGAAGAATCCTTGCATCCCTGGGATAAACCCCACTTGATCATGGTGTATGATCCTTTTAATGTGCTGTTGGATTCTGTTTGCTAGTCTTTTGTTGAGGATTTTTGCGTCTATGTTCATCAGTGATATTGGCCTGTAGTTTTCTTTCTTTGTGACATCTTTGTCTGGTTTTGGTATCAGGGTGATGGTGGCCTCGTAGAATGAGTTTGGGAGTGTTCCTCCCTCTGCTATGTTTTGGAAGAGTTTGAGAAGGATAGGTGTTAGCTCTTCTCTAAATGTTTGATGGAATTCGCCTGTGAAGCCCTCTGGTCCTGGGCTTTTGTTTGTTGGAAGATTTTTAATCACAGTTTCAATTTCAGTGCTTGTGATTGGTCTGTTCATATTTTCTATTTCTTCCTGGTTCAGTCTTGGAAGGTTGTCTGTTTCTAAGAATTTGTCCATTTCTTCCAGGTTGTCCATTTTATTGGCATATACTTGCTTGTAGTAATCTCTCATAATCCTTTGTATTTCTCCAGTGTCAGTTGTTACTTCTCCTTTTTCATTTCTAATTCTATTGATTTGAGTCTTCTCCCTTTTTTATTGATGAGTCTAGTTATTGGTTTATCAATTTTGTTTATCATCTCAAAGAACCAGCTTTTAGTTTTGTTGATCTTTGCTATCATTTCCTTCATTTCTTTTTCATTTATTTCTGATCTGATCTTTATGATTTCTTTCCTTCTGCTAACTTTGGGGGTTTTTTTGTTCTTCTTTCTCTAATTGCCTTAAGTGTAAGGTTAGGTTGTTTATTTGAAATGTTTCTTGTTTCTTAAGGTAGGATTGTATTGCTATAAACTTCCCTCTTATAACTGCTTTTGCTGCATCCCATAGGTTTTGGGTCGTCGTGTTTTCATTGTCATTTGTTTCTAGGTATTTTTTGATTTCCTCTTTGATTTCTTCAGTGACCTCTTGATTATTAAGTAGTGTATTGTTTAGCCTCCATGTGTTTGTATTTTTTACAGATTTTTTCCTGTAATTGATATCTAGTCTTATAGCGTTGTGGTCGGAAAAGATACTTGATACGGTTTCAATTTTCTTAAATTTACCAAGGCTTGATTTGTGACCCAAGATATGATCTATCCCGGAGAATGTTCCATGCGCACTTGAGAAGAATGTGTATTCTGTTGTTTTTTTGGATGGAATGTCCTATAAATATCGATTAAGTCCATCTTGTTTAATGTATCATTTAAAGCTTGTGTTTCCTTATTTATTTTCATTTTGGATGATCTGTCCATTGGTGAAAGTGGGGTGTTAAAGTCCCCTACTATGATTGTGTTACCGTCAATTTCCCCTTTTATGGCTGTTAGCTTTTGCCTCGTGTATTGAGGTGTTCCTATGTTGGGTGCATAAATATTTACACTTCTTATATCTTCTTCTGGGATTGATCCCTTGATCATTATGTAGTGTCCTTCTTTGTCTCTTGTAATAGTCTTTGTTTTAAAGTCTATTTTGTCTAATATGAGAATTGCTACTCCAGCTTTCTTTTGATTTCCATTTGCATGGAATATCTTTTTCCATCCCCTCACTTTCAGCCTGTATGTGTCCCTAGGTCTGAAGTGGGTCTCTTGTAGACAGCATATATATGGGTCTTGTTTTTGTATCCATTCAGCCAGTCTATGTCTTTTGGTTGGAGCATTTAATCCATTTACATTTAAGATAATTATCGATATGTATGTTCCTATTACCATTTCCTTAATTGTTTTGGGTTTGTTATTGTAGGTCTTTTCCTTCCCTAGGAAAGGGAAGTGTGTGTTTACTGCCTAGAGAAGTTCCGTTAGCATTTGCTGTAAAGCTGGTTTAGTGGTGCTGAATTTTCTTAGCTTTTGCTTGTCTCTAAAGGTTTTCATTTCTCTGTCGAATCTGAATGATGTCCTTGCTGGGTAGAGTAATCTTGGTTGTGGGTTTTTCCCTTTCATCATTTTAAATATGTCCTGCCACTCCCTTCTGGCTTGCAGAGTTTCTTTTGAAAGATCAGCTGTTAACCTTATGTGGATTCCCTTGTATGTTATTTGTTGTTTTTCCCTTGCCGCTCTTAATATTTTTTCTTTGTATTTAATTTTTGATAGTTTGATTAATATGTGTCTTGGCGTGTTTCTCCTTGGATTTATCCTGTATGGGACCCTCTGTGCTTCCTGGACTGGATTAACTATTTCCTTTCCCATATTAGAGAAGTTTTCAACTATAATCTCTTCAAATATTCTCTCAGTCCCTTTCTTTTTCTCTTCTTCTGGTACCCCTATAATTCGAATGTTGGTGCATTTAATGTTGTCCCAGAGGTCTCTGAGACTGTCCTCAATTCTTTTCATACTTTTTTCTTTATTCCACTCTGTGGTAGCTATTTCCACTATTTTATCTTCCAGGTCATTTATTCGTTCTTCTGCCCCAGTTATTCTGCTATTGATCCCTTCTAGAGATTTTTAAATTTCATTTATTGTGTTGTTCATCACTGTTTGTTTGCTCTTTAGCTCTTCTAGGTCTTTGTTAAACGTTTCTTGTATTTTCTCCATTCTAGTTCCAAGATTTTGGATCATCTTTACTATCATTATTCTGAATTCTTTTTCAGGTAGACTGCCTGTTTCCTCTTCATTTGTTAGGTCTGGTGGGTTTTTGCCTCTCGCTTCTTCATCTGCTGTGTGTTTCTCTGTCTTCTCATTTTGCTTAACTTACTGTGTTTGGGGTCTCCTTTTCGCAGGCTGCAGGTTCATAGTTCCCATTTTTTTTGGTGTCTGTCTCCAGTGGGTAAGGTTGGTTCAGTGGGTTGTGTAAGCTTCCTGGTGGAGGGGACTAGTGCCTGTGTTCTGGTGGATGAGGCTGGATCTTGTCTTTCTGGTGGGCAGGTCCACGTCTGGTGGTGTGTTTTGGGGTGTCTGTGGTCTTATTATGATTTTAGGCAGCCTCTCTGCTAATGGATGGGGTTGTGTTCCTGTCTTGCTAGTTGTTTAGCATAGGGTGTCCAGCACTGTAGCTCGCTGGTCATTGAGTGGACCTAGGTCTTGGCTTTGAGATGGAGATCTCTGGGAGATTTTCGCTGTTTGATGTTACGTGGAGCTGGGAGGTCTCCTGTGGACCAGTGTCCTGAACTTGGCTCTCCCACCTCAGAGGCACAGCCCTGACGCCTGGCTGGAGCACCAAGAGCCTGCCATCCACACGGTTCAGAATAAAAGGGAGAAAAAAAAGAAAGAAAGAAGAAGAGAAAATAAAATAAAATAAAGTTATTAAAATAAAAAGGAAAAATAATTGTTAAAAAAAATTTAAGTAATAAAAAAAAAAGAAAGAAAGAAGAGAGCAACCAAACCAAAAAACAAATCCACCAATGATAACAAGTGCTAAAAACTATACTAAACAAACAAACAAACACACAAAAATCGGACAGACAGAACCCTAGGACAAATGGTAAAAGCAAAGCTATACAGACAAATTCACACACAAAAGTATACACATACACACTCACAAAAAGGGAAAAATATATATATATATCGTTGCTCCCAAAGTCCACCTCCTCAATTTGGGATGATTCGTTGTCTATTCAGGTATTCCACAGATGCAGGTACATCAAGTTGATTGTGGAGACATAATCTGCTGCTCCTGAGGCTGCTGGGAGAGATTTCCCTTTGTTCCCACAGCTCCCGGGGTTCAGCTCTGGATTTGGACCCGCCTCTGCGTGTAGGTCGCCTGAGGGCTTCTGTTCTCCGCTCAGACAGGACGGGGTTAAAGGAGCAGCTGCTTCGGGGGCTCTGGCTCACTCAGGCGGGGGCGGGGAGGGAGGGGTACAGAGGAGGCGGGGCGAGCCTGCGGCGGCAGAGGCGTCGTGACGTTGCAGCAGCCTGAGGCGCGCCGTGCGTTCTCCCGGGGAAGTTGTCCCTGGATCACGGGAGCCTGGCAGTGGCGGGCTGCACAGGCTCCCGGGAGGGGCGGTGTGGAGAGTGACCTGTGCTCGCACACAGGCTTCTTGGTGGCGGCAGCAGCAGCCTTAGCGTCTCATGCCCGATTCTGGGGTCCGCGCTGGTAGCCGCGGTTCGCACCCGTCTCTGGAGCTCGTTTAGGCGGCGCTCTGAATCCCCTCTCCTCGCGCACCAGGAAACAAAGAGGCAAGAAAAAGTCTCTTGCCTCTTCAGCAGCTCCAGCCTTTTTCCCGGACTCCCTCCCGGCTAGCTGTGGCACACTAACCCCTTCAGGCTGTGCTCACTCCGCCAACCCCAGTCCTCTCCCTGGGATCCGACAGAAGCCCGAGCCTCAGCTCCCAAACCCCGCCTGCCCCGGCGGGTGAGCAGACAAGCCTCTCAGGCTGGTGAGTGCTGGTCGGCACCGATCCTCTGTGCGGGAATCTCTCCACTTTGCCCTCTGCACCCCTGTTGCTGCACTCTCCTCCGTGGCTCCGAAACTTCCCCCCTCCGCCACCCGCAGTCTCCGCCCGCGAAGGGGCTTCCTAGTGTGTGGAAACCTTTCCTCCTTCACCGCTCCCTCCCCCTGGTGCAGGTCCCGTCCCTATTCTTTTGTCTCTGTTTTTTCTTTTTTCTTTTGCCCTACCCAGGTACGTGGGGAGTTTCTTGCCTTTTGGGAGGTCTGACATCTTCTGCCAGCGTTCAGTAGGTGTCCTGTAAGAGTTGTTCCACATGTAGATGTATTTCTGCTGTATTTGTGGGGAGGAAGGTGATCTCCGCGTCTTACTCTTCCGCCATCTTGAAGCTCCTCTCTCTATGTGTATCTTTTTTTTTTTTTTTTTTAAAGAAATTCACGTTCTTTTATTTATTTATTTATGACTGTGTTGAGTCTTCGTTTCTGTGCGAGGGCTTTCTCTAGTTGCGGCAAGTGGGGACCACTCTTCATCGCGGTGCGCGGGCCTCTCACCATCGCGGCCTCTCTTGTTTGCAGAGCACAGGCTCAGTAATTGTGGCTCACGGGCCCAGTTGCTCCGTGGCATGTGGGATCTTCCCAGACCAGGGCTCGAACCCGTGTCCCCTGCACTGGCAGGCAGATTCTCAACCACTGCACCACCAGGGAAGCCCTCTAGGTGTATCTTGTTGAATTCTTTCTCTTCACTGTTTAGGTGCTCAATAAATGAATGAATATGTAGTTTGACTTTTTCTCCAAAAGTGAGCTCATACGGTATATACTGTTTTATTATCTAAAACCGAAAATCTATTTAAAGACCTAACATCATATCAAGAACATTATTTCCTTGAACATCTTTTTCTACAAAAATGTTTTTAATAATTTAAAAGAATTTTCATTGGATTCCTTTAACATATAGCTGCCTAATTTTCTAAAGTGTAGGTACAAGTTTTTAAGCAATCCCTCATTGTTGAAAGATTTAGATACTTTTTGCCTCTTTTTTTTCCATTAAAAAGAACACTACAAGGAGCAGTGTTGCCCATTGATCTTTGTGGGTATATCTGATTATTTCTATAGTATCCATTCCTAGTGGTGGAATTACCAGAGTGAGGGTTACATATGTTTAACATTTGTGATGTGTATTGGCACCTTGTCCTCCAGAAGACTTGCCCAATTTATCCTCCCCAGTAGCGAGGCATGTGGGTGCCTTAGTATGGCCTGGAGTTAAATGCTTTTGAAGTATCATTTATATTATTCCAGTGTAGTGTTATCAAAGCAAGATGCCTTTACTACTTCATCTGCTTCAGCTTGAACATAAATAAATTGCTCTAAGTAGTTGCATTTTTCTTGTAAAGGGAATGTTTGCTGCGAACAGATCTTCCTATCAACTAGAGGACAAGCTCCCCATCCCCAGTGTTAGATGATGTGCATCTTGCAGATTCATGGGCATCCTCAGTCTGCCTTTGGTCCAGACTTTGGTGATTCCTGGTTTTAGTTCAGATGAAAACAGATAATGGCAGCTGCTTCCAGTTCCCCTTACAGGAGGCTGAGCTCCTGCAGGATTCCAGGTGCCTTTGGGATAACACAGGGGGAACGTGGGCTGCACCTCAAGACATGGTCACCTTTGAGGTATCCAGCTAGCCTGTGAGGGCTGTGTCAGAGACCTCCTCAACAAACAGTCCCACCCAGGGCCTGAATGTCCCCAACCAAACCCTTTCCTTCCTACCTGCCACAGGTACCAGTCCTCCTGTTTTACAGTAAGTTTATTCAGTCTATCCTTGTCTGTGATCTTTTTTAATGGAAAAAAATACTCCCCAATGCAAACCTCTTTATACCCTACTACTTATTTAGAGGATGAGATGGAAAGGTCATACAAGCTCTCAAGTAAACCTCAGCTGGTTCCTTCTTCCGTTGTATCTGCACCCAGACTTAGGAGGCAGTGGGGAGTTAGCTTACCTTTCAGTTCACTGCATTGCTCAGAATATCCCAAGCTAGGGAATGCTGGGCTCCCTGCTCCCCTATCTCTTCTTCCCTCTCACCTCTCCCTAGGAGGGTTGTCAGTGAAAGAGATTTGCCCCAGACAGTTGGACCCTGGATATGTGGAAGGAAAGGAGCCCACTGACTTAAGAAAAACGTGTAAGGATTCCTTTAAATATATAATCCTTTTAATATACAGGGCAATAGAAAAGGTATCTAAGTACCCATTTTTAAAATCAATATTCTGTTAGTATATTTAAAAATTCCATTTCTATGTTTTAATTTTAATTTCATTAGTATATGATAATCAACTAAATATTAGTAGCTATATACTCATACCTCCATATTAGTAGATGCCTGATACTGATTGCTGCTTGAGGAAATAGCTCTCTGTCAAATATTTTCTAATATTTTATATGGTATTATGAAGATGACTTGTCATTCTCTTACATTATCCACATCCTACCTTACAGCTCTCATCCCATTTTTTTGCTAAATGAATTCTTTTCCCCATTCTTTTGCTAAAAGGAGGACCATTTTGTTTAGTGCTTTATAGAAAGTGACTAATTTCAAAGACAGAGGAAAATAGGCTTCTTCATTGCCTTACAACAGAGGACATGAAATGGACCAGGAGAAATCCAAAGCTCTTAAACGATGTGAACACTCATCTGAATATTTTATCCATTGGGAACCTGGCCCCATGGGGCTCCAACTTAGAGGAACTAATAGAACACAGATGGAAAAAGCTCTACCCTGGCCTCAACAGCTACACAGGGCAGGGCCTTGGGAAAGGCTCTGGAGTGGCGTTGGCCGGCCCCACTGGCCTAGAAGCTTGGAGGTTGACCTTTCAAAGGGATGTAGGCCCCCTCAGAAAAAGAGGGCTGCTCCCTGGCACCTTCAGAACTGACTAGTGTGGCTCGAAGCTCTGCCGGCACATTTCCTTGCTGCAGTGAGAGTCTAGGCGGGTATCGTGCAGCTGTGAGAGCTCATAAAGCCAGTATGGTGACTTCATCTCTGGCAGGCAAGCAGAATGTTGACACAGAGCAGGAGCCACTAGCTAGAGCTAAATAGGGGTGAGCAGGAAAGCCTGGAAAAGACTGAGGAGTCGCCTGTGTGTGTTAAAAACTGCACCCTGCCAAGAATGGAATCATTTTGCTATAAAGTAACAGTATCTTGCATAAGCATTGAAGGAACTGGTAAGTATGCAGGCCCCTGACCCAGGTTTTATTTAACAGATGCCCAGTGTCCTTCATCTGGCTCCTCGATGGCTGGCTGGACCCCACCAGGACAGGGAGTTCATTTGTTTTAAGTTGGTTTCAATCAATCCCTAATGTTGAGGTGTGTGTGTGTGTGTGTGTGTGTGTGTGTGTGTGTGTGTTTAGTAATATCTATTTAAGTAGGAAGCTTGAGAGGTCTTCCCCTTCAGAACATCTACAGAACGTAACAATTCTCTTGCTTTGGCAGGAGAAATTTGGGACTTATATAGAGCATATAATAATCTGTGGTGAGGGTTGGTTCTTTTGAAAATGCTGTTGGTGGTTGTGTTTTTGACATTGAATAGCTAGGCATGTAAGGCCAAGTTCTCTCATATGGTCACATGGTTCTTCCATAGATCATGTTACCATGTTATTTAGGGCAATACCTTGAAATAGTCATTCATTTTTGGACCTTGTGATAGGTGAATATCTACTTGAATTCTGATTTCTGAATACTGGATTATATTTTATAAACTCCAGGGCAATATGTTGTTTAAAAGATACTTTGTGAGTCCTTTTGTTTGGTGGGCCTGGGAGAATAAACGTTTACATTCCTCAGACAAAAGAAATATTCTACTATAATAGTGGACAATCTTATTATTCATAAAAGTCAGAATCCATCAATGTTATTTACAAAGTCCTTCAATGTGTTTTCAAAATAGCAATATATTTTTCCTATCACTTGTTAATGCTACATTCCATCTCGTAATATTTTTCAAAGGATATTTTTTAAAAACGAAGATATCAAGGGACAGCTTTCAAAGCATCAATGTACTAAATATTGGCAATGTTTTTTCACTTGTTGCTCAAAGTCTTTTCATGAAGCCATGAAGTCCCTGATATGTTCTGGGCACTACAAATCGACCATACCTGCTCTTCTCTAGGTATTTCCAGTTAGAAAGTCATTTAAAGCAAGGCTTGCAAACTAGCTCTTAGTTACTCATACGTCATGGTTAATCTGCTGTCGCACAGCTGACTTTCAGTACCAGTGGGATGTCACCAGAGCTATCTCCTTCTCAACTCTAGGATTAAGTGAGTCTCCTTTAGAGTGTAAAAGTCAGAATTCTCTATGAGCCAGGCTGCAAAATCCCTAGAGAACTGCTGTGAGAAGAAAAGTCTCCATATAAGAAACAGCCGTAGCAAAGATGGAAGGAAGGTGGGGCGGTAATTAGCGATCTTTGCTGCATACACTCTACTTTGACAGATGAGAAAACTGAGGCCCAGAGGAGTTACCTGCTTAGCTTCAAGAGTTGTAACTATTTAAACACCCATTGGAGGCAAAAGGCACGCTTTTCTTTCTATTATTCAACATGTATTTTTTCCCCAAGTGCTGAATATCTTCTATGAACCAAGCCCACATCAGTGCCATGGAGAAGCGGATGGAAGCCGGGCTTTGGAGAGGCTTTGCGTCCAGTGAGGCAGATGGCCAGGAGCCAGGTGATAAGCATTGCTGTGCTTTGCTGCTGCTGCTTCTCTTACTATAGTTTCCTTCTCCTTGGATCTAAATTCAGATTGTTACTTATACTTGGAACAACTCCGTTTTTCCATCCCCTTCTGGTTACCAAGAGACTATATATTACCCCCAAATGTTCCTACGTTTATTTTCACAGGAGCCAGTAGTGACCTGTCTGAGGGTCATAAGCTTTGAGGTGTCTTTCTGGTGGTGCTGGTGAGTTTGCATGAAGACATCGGCACTCATTCCGTCCATCTTTTAATTAAGGATGCCTTTCAAATAACAAAACTCCATAAATATTGACAAACTGACCCGGTTTGGAGCACAATCTGGACTTTGAAATGCAAAAGACCCAAGATTACAATAGAGTAAGGAGAGGAAGAGCTACATAAAGGGATTGATGGTCATTTGCAGCTGTCTAGTTCGTTTTGTTTGATCGAATTCCCTCATTTGGGTGAGGCCAAAGCTGTATGCATATTTAGCCACACTCCTGGCTTCATTTTAGAACACCACCCTTGTTTTTCTTTCTCCTTTCATTCCTCTTTCAATTTACGTTTTCCTGCTATATATTTGAATCCCTTGAAGCCTCCTTAAATTTTTTCTGAAACAAGGCAAAATATAAATTAATCAATAGATAAAGATTAGTCTACAATGGTGGTCATATTTCTCCATCTTCTCCTCTCTCTCTCAGCCCACTGCGCTGGCTTCTGCCCGCTCTGTTCACTTGTCGTGGATTTGTCATCTGTCACCAGATTCTTCCCAGTGGCTTCTCTCACTCCTTGTCCTCCTTGCCAGCTCAGCCCTCAGCCCTGGTAGCCATCTCCTCTTTCCCAAGCTTGCACCTCGGTTTCCATGGTGATGCCTGGTCCTCCTCTTATCTCTTCAACTGCTTGTTTGGGGATCCTTTACTAGTTCCTCTTTCCAATCCCATTCACTAATTGTGATTCTGAGATTCAGTTCGAGGCACTCATGTTCTTCCACCTCAAAGAGAGCTCATTTTCTGCCAGTGACGACAAGCCCATTGGGGACAGGGGCCACATATTTTTTAATATCACAGAAGGCCTCGCGCATACTTGGAGCTCAACATGCCTGACTGATTTAAACTTGATAATTTCAGGAGTGGTGGTCTATAGTCTCCCTTTAGAAAGTTTAGAGAAGAATTTTAAGAAAGCAAATCAACTAGTTGTGGAATATATATAATTATATTGTCCAGTGAAGTCTGTAGTCTCGTAAACCTATGAAAGTAAACTGGATTGGATTGAAGGGTCAGATTGAAATCTTTTATCATGCCCAGCATTAATTTTAGTACATCTTACAGATGGTGACACAGATTCTATTTTCTGTTGTTGTTGTTTTTTTTGGTTTGTTTTTTTTTTTTTTTGGTTTTTTGCCTATATTTTCTAAAACACATCCTGAATCCTTCACCTCTCCCCATCCTCACTTCCACAATGCTGCATGCTGCTTGCAGCCCCATCACCTGTTAGCCCCATGACCCAATGGCCTCCTACTGGTCGCCCTGCTGCCTTTAGTCCCTCTCATGCATTCTCCCTACAGCAGCCAGAGAGGTCTTTAAGAGCTGCAATCTGGATGTGTTGCTTCCCTGCCCCATTACCTTCCGTGGCTCCCTATTGCTCTGTGGATAAATATCTTTTTGTGTGACCCGCAAGGCCTTACGTGACCACAGCAGCCTTTCTCAGTTCCTAGGACGCTCCACAGTCCTGGCCTCAGTGCCTTTACATGTGTTCTCCTCTCTGTGGAGGAGACTCTGAACTTACCCTTAGGGCTTGGCTTCCTCAGAGAGGCCTGCCCCGACTCCTCGGATCGATAAAGAAATGCTAATTATTCACTGTCATTCTTCACTATGCTTTTCATACACAGGATTTATGACAACCAGAATGAAACAACTATTTGGCTGTTTATTTGGAGCATAATGTCTGCTTTCCCTAGCTGGACCAGAAGTTCTCCAAAGGCAGGCATGCTGCCTATCTTGCTCTCTACTTTATCCGGAGCAACTAGCCCGGCACAGAGTAGGTGCTCCATACATGTTTGTTGAGTGTATGAAAAAATACAAATTGTAAAAGAATCAGACCTTGATGTCTGGTATCCCGATAAAACCTTTGAGCTTAGAAAGATGTTTAAGGCATGGCTGGAGCCGGAAATTAAAGAGGCGGGCTGAGTTGGGAGTGATGTGGTGAAGGTATACTTGAAACAGGTTCCACAGGCCCTGAGGAGCCGATCAGAATGAGAGCTGAATGAGGATCCTTGTGAATGTTGAGTAGAGAGGCCCCAAATCCGAGCCCGGGGTCTTTTCCTCAGTGGGGGAGAAAAAAGGCCTATCCGATCTTCCCCACTTGCTAAGCCTGCACATAAATGCCTTGATTTATTCTGCATCCTATTTTGCACATTGTAGATAAATCTGTGATTATCTTCTAGGAATTCTGCTAGGATGAAGCCAACATACTAAATAAGTCACAGGTCATGATTCCTTTTAGAAATAATCACAAGTTGAATTTCACGTCACCTTTTCCTGGCTAATCTTTGGAATTTCGACATATTTCTTAGCATCTCAGGATAAATTAAGAGCTTTGGGAAATGAAAAGCAGCATCTATGGTTTGAGAAATGCAGGCATCAACCATAAGAAACAAAGCCTCCATGGAATTCTCAATGTTACTGTTTTTTGGAGTCCCAGAGCTAACTTCACTGCATCTTCTTTTTCTTTCTTTCTTTTTTTTAAATTGAAGTATAGTTGATTTACAATGTTGTTCCAATCTCTGCTGCACAGAAAAGTGACTCTGTTTTACACATATACACATTCTTTTTTTAATATTTTTTTCCATTATGGTTTATCCCAGGAGTTCACTGCATCTTCTATTTGGTGATATTGATTTTGTTATTTTTGAATATATTAGCCATGGCAAAATACCTACGTGAAGTTTTTTAGTTATTCACTTCATTAAGAAGACACAGAATTTTTTTTTAAATTGAAGTATAGTCGGTTTACAATGTCGTGTTAGTTTCAGGTGTACAGCAAAATGATTCAGTTATACATACATATTATTTTTCAGATTCTTTTCTGTTATAGGTTATTATAAGATATTGAATATAGTTCCCTGTGCTATATAGTGTAGGTCCTTGTTGGTTATCGATTTTACATATAGTAGTATGTATCTGTTAATCCCAAACTCCTAATTTATTCCTCCCCCGCCTTCCCTTTTGGTAACCAAAAGTTTATTTTCTATGTCTGTGAGTCTGTTTCTGTTTTGTAAATAAGTTCATTTGTATCACTTTTTAGATTCCACATATAAGTGATATCATATGATATTTGTCTTTCTCTTTCTGACTTACTTCACTTAGTATGATAACCTCTAGGTCCATCCATGTTGCTGCAAATGGCATTATTTCATTCTTTTTTGTGGCTGAGTAATATTCCATTGTATATATGTGCCACATCTTCTTTATGCATTCCTCTGTCGATGGACATTTAGGTTGCTTCCATGTCCTGGCTATTGTAAATAGCGCTTCTATGAACATTGGGGTGCATGTATCTTTTCGAATTAGAGTTTTTGAAAAAGACAGGATTTTTAATTTTGAAAGAGTAAATTTTGGTGGGACCTTTCATAAACATAGAATGTGCCCAAAGATGTGCATACTTACTCACTCAAAAAGAATGTCCTGTCCGCCTATCATTGGCAGCTGCTTGGAAGTGAGCATTAGTTGCTATAGGAGACAGAAAAAGACTCAAACCCAGCCCTTGCTCTCAAAGTACTTAAAATCTACTGTGGGAAGCCAGAGAGGATGACACTCTTCAAAACTATAGCTCAAGGAGGGGAGTTGTAAGTGTTGTTAATAGAGGCACACATGCAATTCTATGTATCCTACATGTGTTTATGCGTCTTCTATATACGTTTAGATAAGGGAAAGATTCCTTCCAGATAGCGCTGTCTTGAAAGATTCTGAAAGAAAGTCAGATTTGAAACTGGCCATAGAAGATGGTAGGTTTTCTTTTCTTTTGTTTAGTTTTTTTTATGAATTTATTTATTTTATTTTTGGCTGCGTTGGGTCTTCATTGCTGCACGCGGGCTTTCTCTAGCTGTGGTTCGCGGGGGCTACTCTTTGTTGTGGTGCGCGGGCTTCTCATTGCAGTGGCTTCTCTTGTTGCGGAGCACGGAGTCTAGGCACACGGGCTCAGTAATTGTGGCTCGTGGGCTGTAGACCGCAGGCTCAGCAGTTTTGGCGCACGGGCTTCGTTGCTCTGTGGCATGTGGGATCTTCCCGGACCAGGGCTCGAACCCATGTCCCCTGTACTGGCAGGCGGATTCTTAATCACTGCACCACCAAGGAAGTCCCTCTTTTGCTTATTAATTTACTTTATTTGTTATAAAGCAATAAATATACGTAGACAGTATCAATGAATGAAAATGATCAAATAAAAACCTAATGATATCACTACACAGAGATAATCACTGCTAACAGCTTTTCCCCTGTATGTATTTATGTTGTTATTTTACAAAATTGGAATCAAATACTGTATAACGTTTGTAACCTGCTTTTCTCATTTAACAATTTGTCATAAACATCTCTCCATGTCTGCTTGTCAGTAGATACACGGTACCTTTTTTTTACTGGGTAGCAGCTAGGAAGGAAATGTCTGAATCTGAGCTGCAGGATCTTCGAGAACAAAGTCCAGGAGAAAAGTGTAGTCTACGCGCGGGAAGCACGCTCAGTGAGGGCCCGGGAATTCCTGCTGAGTGCACAATTCCAGACTGGCCATTTCTCTTCTTGGCATCAGATAATGCTGGCTACACTTCAAAAACACACCACAGTACATCTTACCATTCTGTTTAATAACCTGGTCTATGCAATCAGCCCAAGTGCTACTGAGATGCTTGGGGAAACAAAAGGTCATTAGAAAAATTCTCTACCCAGTGGAGCAGAGCTGTGGTCACTGTTGGGAGTGTCCCTGCCTTTTGATTCGTTGCCAGCTGTAGCAAATGTGGCATGTGGGTGGCCGTATTTTTATTCCGAAAAGCACTGCCAATTAGATGGTGAAGGCCTGCAATTTTCTGAATGTTTATAATCTAAGTGGGTGTGCTCAGGGTGCGGCCCGGTGAGAAACTTAACATTCCACTTGAAAACAGGCTAACCAAGGGCCACAGTGCACAGACTGGTTGTTTTTCTCTGAAAGAGCATAAATTTTCAAGTGCCCGACGTGAATGTGAGGGTGATTCAGGATGTCTGGCCTTCAACACAGGAAGTTAGTGTTTGCCTCCGTGGCAGTGCTCTGAGGAAGAAACGTTGGTAAGCTAAAGTTCATGGTGACATTACCATGAGGTTTTTGGACCTACTCATGCCCTGGGAGAGAAGACTAGTAGCATCTTGAAAATAAGTGTCCTGTGGCCAGATTGGAGGTATGCAAAGAGCCGCCGACAGTTCTATTATTCATTTGCTCACACATACATACACACAGAGTGATTTATTAGATGTCTGTTACCATGTGCCAGCCACAAGGCAAAATTCCACTAAGGACAAATCTTTCAAATCTGCCTTATTTGTGGGAGCAGGCAGGGAGAACATGACACCAGGCCAAACTTGGTCTAGCTGCAGGAAAAACGTTACACCAAGTATCAAAAGAGCAGGATTGAACCAAGCAGAGCAGGCCATGTGTCCATGTGGTGTGACTGTCCTGGGAGTTTTTAGGGCCAGGATTGGATGCTCCCACAGTGAAAGAGCCCTTGGGGAGATCCCTCTGATTTATAAAGTACAGACTTCACAGGAAAAAGGAATTATGAAGCAACAGCCTCATGCCAGGGAGAGGAGGGTTTTTCTCACAGCCGTCGTAAGGAGCTCCCCCCGCAACCGTTGCTCCTATGCCTGTGTTCTCTGCCCCATGCTCCCAGAACGTGCCAGAATGCGCCCATTCTGTGTCACCTGCAGTGGAGTCAGATTGCTCCTTATTTCCTCAGAGGAGTGTTGGTTCCTTCTCCCATGCTGCACGCACCCCAACTGTGCTCTCAGGCCCACTGGGTGAGTCAGTCCTGACCAAACCCCTCCTGCCCAGGCTTTGCGCGAGGACGGGCACACCTTGGTAACTGAACGCTCGTGGTGGTCAAGAGGGCAGGCTCTGGGGTGTGAGCTGTGCAAATCCACCTGGGTGCAAATTGTGGATTGATAATAATTAGCTGTGTGAACTTGGACAAATTATTTAACCTCTCTGTGCCTTGGTTTCTGCATCAAAAAAGGAGAAGGGATAATATTATCTACCTGCTAGGGTTGTCCTCACATTAAAAGACGTAATACTCAAAAAATGCTCAGAGGTGTTCCTGGCACTTAATCAGTATTAACCTTTATTATCATTTTAAAGTTATTATCATTATTACAGAATTGGGAAGGCTCTTGAACATTTATTATCGTTTTAAAGTTATTATTACTATTTTGCAGCAACATGGAGGGACCTAGAGATTATCATACTAAGTGAAGTATGCCAGACAAAGACAAATATCATATGATATCGCTTATATGTGGAATTTTTAAAAAATGGTACAAATGAACTTATTTTACAAAACAGAAATAGACTCACAGACATAGAAAACAAACTTATGGTTACCAAAGGGGGAAGGTGGAGAGGGATAAATTAGGAGTTTAGGATTAACATATACACACTACTATATATAAAATAGATAACCAACAAGTTCCTACTCTATAGCACAGGGAAATACACCCAATATCTTATAATAACTACAATGGAAAAGAATCTAAAAAGGAGATATATACATATATATACATAAAATATATATGTAAACCGAATCACTTTGCTGTACACTTGAAACTAATGCAACATTGTAAATCAACTATATTTCAATAAAAATTGAAAAAAATAAAATGAAAAAATAAAGTTATCATTACTCTTACAGAATTAGGAAGGCATGAATTTCAGACTCTTTCAGCCATAGATAGTCTTTGTAGCTCTCAAAATTTAGTGACTATACAGAAACTCTTTTATCCTCTTTTTCTAGCCCATTTTCCCCCTACCATTCATTAGATGATGAGCGAGTGGAAATCAGAAATGAAGTCTTTGCTCTGGATCTAAACTGAAATTAATTTCCACTTTAGTTTCCTTGCCAAATCCTGCGGCTGGAGGGACCAACGAACGAATGTTGCAGGATTTAGAGCTGTAACAGGGGAGGGAGTGTGGTCGGGAGCCTGCAGCAGGGGAAGAACGAAGGAGGGGGGTCTGAACTGGGTCTCCTGTGTCTCCCCTTGAAGTCTCCTTTGTGCCCAGAGGGGGGATTCAGATGAACACTTGAAAGTGGCAGTGTGATAGGCGTTGCAGTTGCCTTTTGGGGTTGTTAGGACTTGAGGTATTATTTCAAAAATGGCTGTGACATCTACTCCAAAGTTTTGCCGGATGACATAAACCACCAAATCTTCCACCTTCATATTTATGGGGAATTTTGTTAAATGTTTTCCCTGTGCCCTCATGTCTGGACACACCTCTGTTTCTAGTCGAGAAGATCTCTGTACTATGACTAAGAGACCCCAAAGCATTATATTAAAATTCAATCAGGGTATCACATATTATTCTACAACAGAACGAACCCAGGGCCCAGAGTGGCCTTTTGGGGCTGTTTCATCCCAGGCAATCAAAGGGAATTTGGTTGGGAAATAGGGTAGCAGGCCCAAACAGGTTCTTTAATATTCACCAGAACCTGCAAATCACCAAGTAGTTCATAAAAGTCTTACTAAAGGCTTTCAGTCGAACTCAAAATACGAAACATTTAAAAATGTGCATAGTGGATTTTTAATAACGTCTGGCACAGTTATTATGAGTATTTCCTCTGAAGGAGACTTCTCAGGTTCAAATCCTGGCCCTACTGCTTATCATCTGTGTGACCCTGAACCAATCTGCTGACCCTGCTGTGCTAGTTCCCTCATCTATCAAATGGAGATGATAGTAGCCACCTCCTAGGGTTGAGTAAAGGAAATAAACCTTATAAAGCCCTTAAAACGGCACTTGGCTCATAATAACCTCTCAGTTGATGTGAGTTATGAACATAATTTTAATTTTCAAGTGTCTGGTCAACTGCCTGTGTAAAATCACAAACACATCTACCTTTAAATGCTTAAGAAATAATATATTTTTTAAAAATTCTTTTAATTGCAAAATTACTATCTGATCAATGAAAAAATTACAACAGTGGTTTTATTTTTTGAATATATATAGGCATACCATAAAGAATGAATATTTTAAAGTATAAGCTTGGTAAAATACTTTATCAAGGTAAAAATACCATCAGATTTTCTCTTCTGTCCCTTGTTAAGGAGGAAGAGGAAGTTGACTTTCAGCTATGCTTGAATCTAGAAAGGTCTAGAAGGTTGCTGTCTATGGTCCATTGAACGCTCTACCAAGTGAGCACCAAATGTCATCCACTATGCTTCCGTTGTGGGCATGGGTGGCCAGGCCTGCCAGCTTGCATCAGGGCTTGGTCTGCATTTACATCCTTCACCTAAAACCAGAGATATTTACATGAAACTGCGAGTCTCTCCTCTCCTCAGTCTATTCTCTAGCCCATGATTTTAATTACCTTCTCTGGAAAACTCACATACTTATAGCTCCAGCCCAGACTTTCCAAACTCTGGACTATCTCCAACTTAATATGTCCTCCAGGATGCCCAAGAAACCTTGAAATCAACATAACTAGAACTGAATTCATCATCTTCTCTCTCAAACTTGATGCTCTTTCAAGCATCCCTGTTTCATTGAATGGTACCACCGTTCCATCGTTGAAGCCATAAACTTCAGCTCAACCCTGACACCTTCTTCTCTCTCTCCTTTTACCCAACTCTTCGCCAAACCGCATTGGTTTTACCTCTTAAATTTCCATGGAAGCATTTACTTCTGCATATATCTACTCCAATCCCCACTACCAGTACTTTAGCTCAAACTACCCACATTGTTCATCTGGACCATTGCCTTTTAGCTGGGTTTCCCGAATTCACTCTAGGTGAGTAATCTAGAGTAATCTTTTCAAATCTGATTAAGTCACCTCCCTGCTTAAAATGCTCAAATGATTTTTCATTATTTTTAGAATAAAGATAACTTCTTGACTTCTTAATTCAACCTACAAGATCCTACATGGTCTGGCCTCCCCCTTCCCTTCCTCTTTCATCTTGCAATCCAATTTCACTTGGTCTCTCCTCCTCTGTCCTTCAGGCCTTCTTTCTGTCCTTTATCTTTTTCACACTCACTCTTGCACAGGGTCTTTGCACATATTGCCTTGAATGATCTTCCATCCTTTCTCAGCCTAATCAATGCCTACTTTTCTTTTCAGCTCAAGTGTCACTTTGGCAAGGAAGCCTTTCTTGACCTCCCTGATGGGATCAACTTCTTCTAATAAGGGATCTCTGAACACTGAAAACTTCTGACAGTACTCTATTAATGTATTCATCCAAGGAATATTTATTGAGCACCTACCATGTGTCAAGTTCTGTACAAGATACTAGAGCTATATCACTGAACAGGACAGACCATGTCTCTCTTATGGAGCTGCCATTTTAGGATGGGAAACAGACATTAAATAAACAAATAAATATAAATGTCACAGGATGATAAGTATTTTAAAAACATAAAGCAGGGAAGTGGAATGGATACATGGGAGGGTGTCAGATTTGCAGTTTTCCATTTGTTTGTGTGGTTATTTGATTAATACTTGTATTTTCCACTAGACTGTAAGCTCCAAGAGGGCTGGGTTTTCTCACCATTTATCTTCAGCATTTAGCACATATATACGAGATAGTACCTATTTAATAATAGACATCCGGTAAAAATGGTTGAATAATTCTCATTCCAACTAATAGCAATTGTACAGAATGGAATACAACACTGTTGGGTTGCCTTATATGAGTAGATATTAATATTTTTTAAAAGTGATATTTGAAAATGAATGGCATGTCTCACTTCAAAGCAATTTAACTTTTTAAATCCCTATATTTGAATGTAACACAGAGATCTTGGGAAATTTCAGACACTGAACACTGAGTGCACTTTGTTCTTAGACCAAAAAAAAAAGAAATCCTGAACACTTCCTGCACTTTCTTAATTTTTACACTTGTAAATGATTTTCAAATTAAAAATCAAAAATGTAATTAAATTAGTGAAATCTTCTGTGGTGGAAAAAGCCAGCTAAAACACGGCCCTGCTTCACAACTGGTTCTGTACTTTTGGAAAGAGCATAAATCTCCCCAAAGAATGGGCAATGGCCCTAAAACCATATGCTTTAACTTGAGCTTTGTAGCTATTTCGAGGAAGCAAGAATAGCTACATTTTCAAAAGGTTTATTTTTCATTTCTATAGAGAGAGTCAGCATTTTTGAAAAACAAAGGGTTTGTCTGCTAAGCATTTCTGAGTAAGGCAAAGCGCCCTCTGGTATATCTGTTTTATTTCTCAATTAGAATGAAAACTAAAATAGGGGGGAGGATGAGGAAAAAGTAAATGCAAACAGGATTTTTTGGTGACATTTAATTTTAAAAGCACGAAATCTGTCTGCAATAACTATCCTAAATTGTTTTTGTGAATTTACTCTGTAGCAGGTTTTCTCTTGGTTTTCACATTTTCTGCTAAAGGAGCTCTTGAAAAAAAATAATTTTGTAGAAATCCCTCCAGAAAATGAAGAGGAGGAAAGCTCCAATAAGGCAGAAAATTGTACTGAAAGCAGAATTCTAGTGAGACGGATATGAGGGTGGGTATGGGGCAAGGGCGCATGAATTCATGGCCATTTGGTAAAAAAATGCAAGAAAGCAAAAGCACAATGAGTTTGCTTTGAAAATTTTCCAAGAACAGAATATCCTAACCAAGCAGTGATACCAGTTGACCATAGAGCTCTACTGACATCTATTGCACAAAAGCGTAATGACATTCTATGAAATGAAATACTCTCCATTGTTATATATACTAAAAAGTAAAATATTTATGTATGCATATAGGTCAAGAGAAACCATAGCAATGGAAATCCTTCAGTGGAAGGCTTTTTTTTTTTTTTCCTAATAACAGAATCCCAAATTGTGAACTTTTTTCTTTTTTTATAAAGTCAACTAATACTTTTTTTTTTTTTTTTTTTTTTTTTTTTTTTATTTATGGCTGTGTTGGGTCTTCGTTTCTGCACGAGGGCTTTCTCCAGTTGTGGCAAGCGTGGGCCACTCTTCATCGCGGTGCGTGGACCTCCCACTATCGCGGCCTCTCTTGTTGCAGAGCACAGGCTCCAGACGCGCAGGCTCAGTAATTGTGGCTCACGGGCCCAGTTGCTCCACGGCATGTGGGATCCTCCCAGACCAGGGCTCGAACCCGTGTCCCCTGCATTAGCAGGCGGACTCTCCACCACTGCGCCACCAGGGAAGCCCGGAAGGCTTTTTTATATAACATTTCATTTGTTCCTTCTGCAATAACCCTGCAAGCAAAGCAGAGCAATTATTATCAATCTCATTTCACAAATGGGAAAACTGAGGCTTAGAGAAAGAGAGGTGATTTTCCCAAGATGACATGCCTAGTGAGGGACAGACCAGGACAAAAACAAAAGATTTCTTCCATCCCAGACCTCTCTCTTCTGCAAATCTCTCTGCATTCACTGTACTGCCTTCCCAGCTTCAGAGGACACTGAAAGACGTGTCCTCCAAGGGTAGATAAGAAGGCCTCTCCTTATTTGGGGGAAGGGGAGGGGAGAAAGGCATGGTCTGATCTCAATCCCAGGGAAACTAATTGAGTAGTCTCTCTAAATTTGTGCTACCCTAGCCTCTAAAACCACAAATTACAAAAATCCAACTCCCTAGCAAAAATGGTCATTGGAAAGTAACAAACAAATATCCTTTTTCTCCCTTTCCAAACAAAAAGAAAAAAAATATATATATATATCACCCCCAAAAGTTAGAGTTTTTTCCTCCAGTATATTTTACGCTGCGGGCAGACCCCAAGCATCTAATTTTAAGTTTGTCCATTTAATAGCAAAGACAACAAACAAACAAAAAACCCAGGAGGTCAGATAAATAGTAAAGAAATTATAAAAAGAATAACTGCGGGGAGTAAAGATAGCTTATGGGAGAGAACATTTGCTTTCATTTGGGTTTCTAAAAGGATTTATTTGGGGATAACTGCAGCCCCATTTCAGACTTCTGACCCGATTCCAACCTTTCCAAAGGCTTTTTAAAATGTTTGAGGCCTCATAGTTAAAGTACTATAAAGTCAACTTATTTTGAATAAAATTTAATAATAACTATGCACTAAAAAGTGAATTTAGGGCTTCCCTGGTGGCGCAGTGGTTGAGAATCTGCCTGCCAATGCAGGGGACACGGGTTCGAGCCCTGGTCTGGGAAGATCCCACATGCCGCGGAGCAACTAAGCCCGTGCGCCACAACTACTGAGCCTGCACGTCTGGAGCCTGTGCTCCGCAACAAGAGAGGCCGCGATAGTGAGAGGCCCGCGCACGGCGATGAAGAGTGGCCCCCGCTCGCCGCAACTAGAGAAAGCCCTCGCACAGAGACGAAGACCCAACACAGCCATAAATAAAATAAATAAATAAATTAAATTAAATTTTTTTTAAAAAGTGAATTTATATGAACAGGTCAAAATATTTGGGGGGAAATATAACTTTCCTTATTCATCTAGGGGAATCATGATTTGTTTAATAAATTTTATAAGAGCGTTTTTACCGGTGAAAAAGTCATTACCTATATATACCCTGGTTTATCTTAAAAAGCATAATCTCAACTTCTTTAATTATAGCTTAAAGAGCAATCAAAGAGAGCAGACATTTGTGCTTCATCTGACCTATAACCAGGATTAAACCTTCTGAAAAAAAGTGAAAAGATCTTTATGAAGATCTTTTAACTTCATCTTCATTATGAAATCTGATCTTTTTACACTGAGTTGATTACAAAAAAATGTCCAAGAGAACACTCCTAAAATTTAAAATGAGAAGGGAAGGGGTGGGGTGGTATTTAGAACTTAAGGATTTTCCCAGGCCATCAGTTTTAAGATTTGACCCATTAATATATGTTTTCATTGGAATCCTAAAAGCAAAGAAAAGGTTTAATTGAGGGAAAATGATGGTTATTTGTTGAAACAATATAATTATTTGTTTGAACAGAAAATTACTCTAATTTACTTAAACTCCCATCCAGCTCAGGATTTCATTTTCATATCTGTTTCCTTTGACGTAGAAAATAAACATATTGGAAGCTGCTGAGAGATTTATTAGGACATCTTTATCTGAGCAAGGAATAATTAGAAATTGGCTACCTACCAATTTTGTGTATTCTTAAGAGTTTGTGTTTTGTGACCATAGAAGTTTTAGCACAATGAGCAAAGGAATAGTTTGTCAATTGCTGTGTTAATTTCAACGAGGAAGAAGCCAACCCAGGTCATTAAACAGCCACCTGGTTTGGTTGTTGTCTACATTGACTGAATTAACCTAATACTATACTTCCTCTGAAAAGGTGCACAGTAGTCAAAAACCTCGAAGTAGGAACAGGAAGGAACTTATGAGAACCTGATAGGAGTAGTTCGTCTCAAGAAACTGGTAAAGGTTGTCATGGTCAAGAAATTTCTTATAACAGGAGTTGCAAGTTTAAATATCCTTAGGAGCCGCAGAGATGACATGGAAGAGAGGTGAGGGTTGGAGTTATAATCAGGGGTGGTAAAGAACGTGACAAATTGGACAGCACATGCCCTGATTCAAGAAGCATTATCTACTACCCTCCTCCAGTCAGTTGTGTGAGGTAAGAATGTCAGGAGAGGTCAGGAATCAGGAGTTTTCATTGAAATCTCCCAACTTTTAAAATACTGGCTATTAATTCAACCCAAAGACTCAGACAGGGCCAAACCAAGAATGTCTGTAGATTGCATTCAACTCATGAGTCACCAGTTTATGATATCTGACATGTAACATCTGGGCTGCATCAACTTTGCATTTCTCAGTGTATATATATGTGTGTGCTTGTGTGTGTGGGGGGGGGGGGTGTGTGTGTGTACACAGATGTAGATTTACATATCTTAGATCTATCTACATGGCCAAGGATGAGCCAAATTGATGAATTAAAATAACAGCCCCTGCTCCCCCCAAAAAATCAGTCTGCTGATGGATCCCCTTCAGCTATGTGATAGACACTGGTAAGGCCAACAGGGTCACCCTCCAGATCCCCTCCCGTCCCAATTCTTCTTGAGCCTCCCAACTCCTACCTCTGCCCCAATTTCCCACCTTTGCTGTACTTCGGCCTCCAACAGGCAGAATCTGCAGTTCTTCTGTGCAGGACGCCTTAGACCAACTGAAGCCGCTTTGCTTACAGGTGCAGAGAACCAGAGGTACATTCCCCCTAGGGCAGGCAGCCCTTAACTACTGACTTTCCGGCATGGGAGTATGAAAGCCTGACTCCCCTGTCTTGGATTGCGGTGACTTTGAGCTGGAACATCCACCCCAGAGCTCCCCTGCAGGATTAGGATGATGCTTCCTTCCACAGGACTTTGTCTCCACTGGACCCTTGTTTGGCTTTCTCCTCTTCCCCTTTCTGCTCCCCTATTCCCCTTTGGTCACCCCTGGGAGCAAGCCCTTCCTTGATAAATCGCTTGCACATAAACCCTCCCCTCAGAATTCTGCTGAAACCAACCTAAGAGCACCAGCCTCCACTGCACCTTAATTTCCTCTTCCTTATTATGAGGACAATAATGTTACCTACCTCATAGGGTGATTGCGATGATTAAATGACTTAGCGTGTATAAAGAGCGTAGAACAATCTCTGGCAATCACTATGTAAGTGTTGGCTGAAAGTATCTCTCATGATGTTAAGAAGATACAAATAAAAATGAAACCATCATCATCCTGTCTTTCAGCCAAGTTCTGTTTTCTAATGCAAGCACATATTGACTTAAACTTTGGAGATTATATATATATATATATATATATATTAGGATATAGTCTTGCAATCCTTTTGGGCAGGAATTAAGTAAATTATACTTGCTTAGGACTTAGGGCTTTGAAGTATATATATATTTATATATATATATATATATATATATATATATATATATATATATATGGCTCAATACATCTTTCTGTTTTCCAAGATGTACATATGACCACATGACACGCCTCTGTGATGAAGCAGGATCCCAAAAACAAACCCAACCTAAGCGCAGAATGGAGGGTGTGTTTATAGGTGGCAAAACCACCAGACCGTGGCACGGGACATCACAGACACATCAGACATCCTAATGAAGCATCACAATTGATTCAGCTGCAGCCCATCTGTCAAATGAACAGGCCATAGTAAGCTTAACTCCCATGGTCCATTTGTTTCTTCAACATTGATGTGGCTTAAGCTTCCCGTCTTTCCTGCAGAAACAGGCATCTCTTTCCAAATTTCTCCATTGTTGTCAACAGCACCATCATCTTTCTAATCCCTCAAGATTACAAGCTTACGATAGTTTATTTCCAAATTCATACCCCCAAACCAGTCTATCATCATGTTTTGCTTACTGTTTTTTCATGAAGCTCAGCAGATCTTTTCCTTTCTGAAGCTGCCACTGTAATTAATATAAGCCCTAATATGTCATGTTTGGGGATTCCCACTGCTGACTTGTTCTCATGCCTTCTTGTCTCTTCTGTCTTCAAGTCAGTGTCAATATAGCTGGTAGAATACTCTTTTAGACTTTTCATGATTTCTTTCTATAACCAAAGTGCATGTATAACCTGCTCAAATTATTTAAAATAAAAGTACATAGTGCAACCTATGTGCCTGTTCTAAGTGCTTTACAAATACGAACAACCCTCCAAGGTAGGTGCTATTATTGCCCCGGTTTTATAAATGAGGAAACTGAGAGACAAATAACTTGCCTGAGGTTATCAAGCTAGTAGATGTCAGAGCCACGACTCAAAGTCACAGCAGTCGGGTTCCAGGGTCCATGCACTTACTGTCAGGCACCTACCGACATACTGCAACACCAGCCCTGCCTCCCGATCAATACTGGCTGTCACCATTGTCAACCTTCACCACTACCTTCTCCCAAACCCTCTGTTATCCTCATTTCTGAGTTAATGTGTGTCATTTTGTAGAAACGTTCTGGGACTGGTGAGAAGATGGCTTGCTTGGGAGATTTAAGGAGGAAAATCATAGGAAATAACACTGGGGTGGGTGATCTTTTGGTGAAGAATCAGGCTACAATTATAGGCTGATCTACTCATGAACACACTAACTAGTGAATGTATCTGTCACTGGCTCTAAAAATGTTAATAATCTCAGTTTTTCCAGCCTCCCACCTTGAGATATGTTCTTAGGGAACCTGGCCAGAGACTGCTTTATGGCCCCACTAAGTCCTTTTCCCCACAGACCAGGAACCAACCTCACAAAGAGCCTATGTGTAACTCTCATATTCTTGGATTCCTTAAACCTCCAAGACTCTTCCTCAAAGGTTGGAGCAGGGATTCTCTCTCTTTTTTTGAGAGTATTAATTCCAAATTTCCAATGCCATCTCTTCAATACTTTTCCAGGATGCCTAAGGGGTCTTCATGCCGATAGAACCCAAATGGCCTGCTGAATGTCCCAAAGACCCCATGAGAAATGTAAACATTAGGATACACTTATGATTCTACTATACTTGAATATATATATATATATTTTTTTAACTTAATGACTTTGAGGATTACAAGTAATGCTTCCATTATTACCACACTGATGTACGTTACTTCACGCTCAGAAGGCCTGCCTGAATTCTTATTTACCTTGAAACAAACTAAATTTGGCTGTGGCCATGAATCTTTAGTAATTTACCCATCCTTGCCCTAATTTGCCCACCCACACAATTAATTTTCAAAGTAATTGCTTAAATGATCATTAACATCTTCCTTAGGAAAACATTAATATCTGCTGAATCTTTTAACCAAAATATAATTACTAGGGGTGGTTTCATAAACAATTACAATGAAGTGCTAAAAATCCACAAAAATATAATATGTTCCAAAACCTTTGCAACATAACTATTAAACTGAAGAAAATAAAGACTTCAAATATATGTGGTTCATTCACCACATGGAATGGCTTAATACAGTAAAATACAAAAACAATACTATAGAATGTACTTTATTGTATTTCTTCGAACTAACTCAATTATAGAGCCATATAGCAGGAGCAGATTGTGGTTATATCGTTGGGGTGAACATAAGCTTTTAAATTATTGTTTTCAATTGCTGAACCCAAAGGGAGGTGACAAAGAATAGTTGGACATTAATTCCTTTAAAAATTATCCCCTGAGGGAATATAGCAACAATTTTATTTCATTGTAACTGAAACATAATATCAATACACCTCCCCCAACTGGATCAAACATGATACATGACAGAACCATCGGCAGCAGATTAGTTGGTGGCAGGAGATCAAAGCAGGAAGGGGGCAGAAGGTACTCAAAGTCAAATTCTCTTGGCCAAAATTAATTAAATTTGCAGATTTTAAATATTCCTTATGATACTGTCTCAGTATTCAGAGCAAGGTTGTAGAGGGTTTGTCATCTTATATAAAGTTCTGCTCCTAGCTGAAATCTTAACTTCAACAGTCAGATATAGCCCACACCACCCTAGGTATCTCTATTAAATAATTCCTGGAGGGGATCTTTAACAAAAGATTAGTTAAAAATGCCAAAACCCATTTTAAAGCATCAATACTGTATAAAGCTTGCCATACATTAATTTGGGCATCGATAATCACCATTCAAGCATGAATTCATACCAAATCTCATTTTAAAAGGGGTGTAATTTACATTATTAAAATATAAAGAAATGTAGAAAATTAGTAAGAGAAAATTAAGCGTAGTAAAATATTTGAAGGCAAGGTTAGTACATTAAAATATAATGTACAGGGCTTCCCTGGGGGCGCAGTGGTTGAGAATCTGCCTGCCGATGCAGAGGACACGAGTTCGAGCCCTGGTCTGGGAAGATCCCACATGCCGCAGAGCAGCTAGGCCCGTGAGCCACAATTACTGAGCCTGCGCGTCTGGAGCCTGTGCTCCGCAACAAGAGAGGCCGCGACAGTGAGAGGCCCGCGCACCGCAATGAAGAGTGGCCCCCACTTGCCGCAACTGGAGAAAGCCCTCGCACAGAAACGAAGACCCAACACAGCCAAAAATAAATAAATTAATTAATTAATTAATTAATTAATTTTTTTAAAAAAGAAAAGTAGGTAAACATATATATTTAAAAAAATATATATATATAATGTACAGTTGCGAGAAATAGTTAACAAAACTGGTTCTAAGCTTCATAGAGGCCAAAGCAAAGAGAAAAATATCTTAATGTATGAAATTCACAGAATTCATAAACATAAGAACAGAACACTTTTTCAGTGGAAATCAGTCTTTCTTAGTATTAAGACCTGAAAGTAATTTTTTTCATAATCCTTCATAAAGGAGGTCTGGGCGAATTCAGTTTTAGCCATAGAATCTTCCTCAACAGCCCAGTACACGTGCTCTTTCCTTTTTCCAAACTCTTAACATGTTCATTTGTCTTTCATTCCAAAATGTTTATTGAGTACCTGGCATTTGTGTCAGATGCTGGGGAATTCAATGGTTGAGCAGAACAGCCCCAGTCTTGCTATGGAGTTTATAGTCTGGTGAGCCAGAGAGAAATGAAGTTTTTGAAAACCGCATAAACAAACATGTAATTATAATATATACCTATAATGCAATATATAAATATATATAATTACAAACTGTGATCAGTGCTATAAAGGAAATCTATGAGGTACTATGAAAACAAGTGGCTTGATCTACCTTTAAAGGCCAGAGAACACACCCCTGAGGAAACGAATGAAGTTTGTGCTTGGAACTACAAAAGGAGTGAGTACTACCTCATTTAATACTACATTGTGTAAATGCTGGAGAGGGTTTGGAGAAAAGGGAACCCTCTTGCACTGTTGGTGGGAATGTAAATTGATACAGCCGCTATGGAGAACAGTATGGAGGTTTCTTAAAAAACTAAAAATAGAACTACCATATGACCCAGCAGTCCCACTACTGAGAAAACCGTAATTCAAAAAGAGTCATGTACCACAATGTTCATTGCAGCTCTATTTACAATAGCCAGGACATGGAAGCAACCTAAGTGTCCATCGACAGATGAATGGATAAAGAAGATGTGGCACATATACACAATGGAATATTACTCAGCCATAAAAAGAAACGAAATTGAGTTATTTGTAGTGAGGTGGATGGACCTAGAGTCTGTCATACAGAGTGAAGTTAAGTCAGAAAGAGAAAAACAAATACCGTATGCTAACACATATATATGGAATCTAAGAAAAAAAAAAAAAAAGATCATGAAGAACCTAGGGGCAAGATGGGAATAAAGATGCAGACCTACTAGAGAATGGACTTGAGGATACAGGGAGGGGGAAGGGTAAGCTGGAACAAAGTGAGAGAGTGGCATGGACATATATACACTACCAAATGTAAAATAGATAGCTAGTGAGAAGCAGCCGCATAGCACAAGGAGATCAGCTCAGTGCTTTGTGACCACCTAGAGGGGTGGGATAGGGAGGGTGGGAGGGAGGGAGATGCAAGAGGGAAGAGATATGGGGATATATGTATATGTATAACCGATTCACTTTGTTATAAAGCAGAAACTAACACGCCATTGTAAAGCAATTATACTCCAATAAAGATGTAAAAAAAAAATACTACATTGTGTTTTGGGGATTTTTTTTTCCCTACTGTTTAAGGGGGAGGGAATCTGGTCTTGTTTTCCAAATTTCCCTTGTGGATGCTGAGCCCCTCTTGGCATAAATCATACCTTCTCCTTCTGTATCCTCCATCCTGCCTCAACCATGTCAGGGACAATGCAGTACTCAAGAAACCCTTGATTCGGTCAACTGCAATTGAAGAAGAATACAATATAGTTTAATACCACCACCACCAAAAGTGCTCAGCAAGAAAATATAGCTCCCTTAGCCTCAACTCTTAGTACTTTGGACTAACGAATGTTTTAATTGACGGGAAATTCAAATACATCTTCCAATCACTTTATTATTATTACATGTTTTCAGGGGGACTGGACTTCCCCTGCAGAGAAATTTAAGCTGGAGAGCTGGAAAAACCCATGCTTTGTCACAAGCTGGGACTTTCTCTTCACATGCTGTTTCTCTTCTGCTCACCGTAACTGATATTTCAATATTCCCTCTGCGGCAAATAACCAAGCAGCACCTGCAGACCTGTTCTCTTGTTGCTACCATAACAAATTGCTAATTATTCACAAATACAACCAAACTGTTGCAACATGCCACTGAGGTCACTTAAACCAGTCTCAACTTCTCTCTTCCCCTTTTCTCCTTTTTTTCAACTTCCCGTCTTCCTTCCCTCCCTCTCTTTTCTTTCCTGTAACCCTCACACACATCTCTCTCCCTTTCTAACCCTACTAGCTTCCCTTCTCAGGATGTAAAAATAATAAAACCTGACGATGCCTCATCATGACGCAAAGCCTGTGGAGATCAGTGATTATGCGCTTGGTGACTTCACCCCTAGATTCGGGCTTTTCCTGCCTGGAGGTGCAGGAGATGCGGCTGGCCTTGGACTATCCCTGCGTGTTTGTAGGCGGCAGTCAAGGTATAGGCCAGGAAAGAAGGTCCGGCAGAATAAAAGGGAACTGATGTTCCTATCCTCCATGGGGCAGGAGCAAATAGCAAGGGAAGATGTTAATAACGAAACCAGTGGGAATGGGCAGAGAGCAAGGCTGGAACCCAAAGAGAAAGCCCTCAATGGGGAATGAGCAATGTATAGTTAGGGAGTTTGGGTTAGAAAACAGAATTTCGAGGAATTCCCAGAACCGAGGACATAAGAGACAGACCTTAGTCTTGGGCTGAGTCTGGAAGGAGGAATCGCTGTTGAGGGTCCTTTGTCCAGGTAACCTTTTTCCCCCAGCTTTATTGAGATATAATTGACTTAACGTTGTGTAAATTTAAGGTATACAACGTGTTAATTTGATACACTTGTATATCGCAAAATGATTACAACCATGACATTAGCTAATGCCTCCATCACGTCACATGACTACCATGGCAGAGCGATGAGGGAGTGTGCGGTTAACTGCAGCACTCTGGGGTCAGATGACCCAAATTGGAATCCTGATTCTGCTTCTTAAGCTACATGACCCTGGGCAAGTGATTTACCTTCTCTAAGCCTCATTGCCTGATCTGTAAAATGGGGAGAATAATATGAACTACAGTGGTAATTGCCCAAGAAGTGGTAGCTCTTATTATTTCTTCTTCTACTCTTACTATTCTAACAATGTCTAGCGTATGGTAGGTACTAAATTCTGTTATTGTTGTTGACTGTGGAAGGGATATATGTGCTATCTTGGAAAAGTAAGGAAAAGTTCTTCTCATAGGACAAAGTGCAACCAATCAACAGACTTTAAAAAACTTCTTTCACGGGGCTTCCCTGGTGGCGCAGTGGTTGGGAATCCGCCTGCTAATGCAGGGGACGCGGGTTCGAGCCCTGGTTCAGGAAGATCCCACATGCTGCGGAGCAGCTAGGCCCGTGTGCCACAACTACTGAGCCTGCGCTCTAGAGCCCACGCACCTAGAGCCAGTGCTCCAAGACGAGAGAGGCCACTACAATGAGAGGCCCGCGCATGGCAATGAAGAGTAGCCCCTGCTCACCGCAACTAAAAAGAAAGCCCACGCACAGCAACAAAGACCCAACGCAGCCAAAAATAAATAAACTTAAAAAAAAAAAGAAATGTATTTCCAATTAAAATTTAAAAAAAAAAAAAAAACTTCTTTCACATATTACGAACATTGGCTGGATATTAAAGAGCTTGTGTTAAGCCCTGACAGTCCCCATGTGGCCACAGAGCACTGTCCTATGCTTATTTTCCTGGATGTCCCCCTATCATACGATCGGGTTTGTTTCACTCTTTGGGAGCTACAATCTGCCAATGGAAACATCAGCATCCTCTTCCCTCAGGCCAGCAAGCTATGCTATGGAAAGGAAAACAGCCCTCTTGACCTGCACTTAGATGCAACCTTGATTTGGGGCAGCCAGGAGCTGAGAGGCTGGACCTCAGTGTTGATGGTCTCTGGGCAAAGATCACAGTTCTGATGATGTGGATTTCTATCAACAGCATGGCAAGAAAAGTGACTGCAAGTCATCTGCACTCTCTATGACCCTGACAATGTGACTGTTAGGACCACCCATGCCAGTTTGGATGACTAAAGCAAATGAGAAGCCTTAAATAAACCAAGCGGAGATGTCAAAATATTAAGATGGTCAGATTCCATCTGGCATACCGTGTTGAATTTTGGAGACCATATTTTAAGTGAATATCCTAAAGTTGCGGCCCAAGAATAGCAACAAGATGAGAAAGATAATGATAATTTATGGACCACAGCACACAGATGTGTCAGGTACTGAATTAAGAACTAAAAAACACTTAATAAGCATCATCCCATGGAATGTTCACCACAGCCCCATAAGAGAGCTCGTGGTCCCCATGTGACAGACAAAAACACAAATACTAGAGAACTATAGGTAAAGTTTCTAAAGTCACAGCTAAAAAGCTATGAAGATGAGTTACAGCCTCAGGTCTGTTTCTTTCCAAAGTCTCTCCCCTTTACAGTTACAGAGATTTGGGACATGACCTTTCAGAAGAGGCTGGGAGCACTTGAGAATGGCCAAGATGGAGAAGAATTGACAAAGACAAGACACAGCATTTGTCTTCATTGTAAGAAAAGAAAAAATTTTTTTTCTATTTCGTTAACAGACCTTGATTCTAGGATGGAAGCTTCTTAGAAGCAGGTTTGACTTAATATAAATAGGAATTCTCCAACAGCCTGAGCTGACTTAACAAAGAAATGGGCAGATGGGCAAGTTCTGAACGTCCCCACATATTCAAGCAATAGCCCAGTGTTCTTCTGACAAGGAATGTGGTAGAGAGACCCTCGCATCAGGTGATGGCCAGACCATTACTTCTAAGATCTCCTCAATACCAAGGTTATGCAGTCCTGAGTCAGCATTTGCATCGTGTGTTATCAGGTCATGTTACACACACAACAGGCCAGCTCTTGCGTAGAGCAGTGTCTAAAGGAGGACTCTTCTGATCTCAAATGATTGAAGGCCCAACTCAAACTGGCCTAAGCAAAAAATAATAAAAATGGAAATAAATAAACCAGAGGGAACATACTGGCTCAAGCAATTGAAAAGTCATGTAGCTGTGGATGTGGCTAGAAATACCACTGGATCTAGTCACAAATAATAGCTTCAGGATCTGACTTCTTCCTTTTTATCCCTCAGCTCTGCTCCATCTCTCTTGAGTGAGTCTCGCTTATAACATCAAGATGGCTTCCAGAATTTCTAGGGGACTACATCCTTCCAGGTTCAAAACCATCATGAGAAAAAAAAAAGTTGAGCTAAGTGTGTTTGTCCCAACCTTCCAATGAGTCCTGTGATTCACTTTGATAAAACTGGCTTCAGGACCTATTATGTCCAGAGAAATGAGAAGGTCTGATTGACCTGGGCCAGGCCACAAGTCAATTCCCAGGAGACCCACCCAGACCACGCAGACAGAAGTGGGGAAAGACTAGATGTTTTACTCATTCAATGAACATTATTCTATAAAAAAAGAATGAAATAATGACATTTGCAGCAACATGGTTGGACCCAGAGATTATCACACTAAGTGAAGTAAGTCAGATAGAGAAAGACAAATATCATATGATATCACTTACGTGCAGAATCTAAAAAAATGATACAAATGAACTTATTTACAAAACAGAAATAGATTCACAGACATAGAAAACAAACTTATGGTTACCAAAGGGAACAGGGGGAGGATAAATTGGGAATTTGGGATTAACAAATGTACACTACGATATATAAAGTAGATAAACAACAGGGACCTACTGTATAGCACAGGGAACTATATTCAGTATCTTATAATAACCTATGATGGAAAAGAATCTAATATATATATAATATATACATACATATTTATACATAACTGAATCACTTGGCTGTATGCGTGAAACACTGTAAATCAACTACAACTTTAAAAAATGAATATTATTGAGGACCTACTATGTGAATAGAGCATTGTGCTGAGCACCAGCGAGCATACAAAGATGACTAAAAAAATCAAACCTGTTGTGTATGACAGCTAAAGACAAGGACGTTTCATTTGTACTGAATGACATTTAGGAAGCGGTTTTATACTCATCATTTTGCCTTTGTGTAGGAAATCTTATTTTTCTTATATTATGAAATCTGGGGAACCTCTCACTGGTTCTCAATCGAGACAATTTTACTGTCCAGTCCCCACCTCCTGGGGATCATTTGACAACATCTGGAGACAACTTTTGTTGTCACAAGCAGAGGAATGCTCCCAGCATCTGGTGGGAAGAGGCCAGGGTGCTGCTAAACATCCTATAATACACAGGACAACTCCTGAAAAAAAAAAATATGCAATGCAAAATGTCAGTAGCACTGAGGTTGAGAAACCCTGCTGTAATGGAAAGCACATTGCATTTGCAATGTCCAGAAGCCTCCCTGTTACAGGTAAAACTCCATGGTACTGTAGTAACTGATAGCACAACAGTATAGCTCTAAAATGGGAGAGGTGTGCCACATTCAGATTGGAACAAAGGGTAGAGAATCAGGCCTGGGTTCTGCTTCATGCACAGGCACTGCTAGTAATTGCTCACAGGTGGTTGGTCACCTACTCTCTCATCCTAATGAAACCATCCCCAACTGGAACGCACACCACGTTACCTTCCAGCTTCCAAACTGATCACCCAACAATCAGTAACCCAGGATCACTAGGAATTCATACCTGCTGGAAACTAGCCAGACAGCTAATGAATTGCACAGGGTTGCTGTCAAACACACGTCTTTAATTGGTCAAGAGACCTAACTTCATTTCAAAACGATTTGCTTGCCTCGCAGATGGGTGTTCCAGATGTCAAGGACAGAATTCTGTTGATGATCCAGGAACTGTGCCAAAAATATTTGTTGGCATTACTCCAAGGAATTGACGTCACACTCTTTGCAGTGGGCTAGAGTCGGCCAGTGGTCGTGTGAGGGTTCTTATTGAATTTGTGCTGCACAACCAGACCTCACGGCCCAGAAACTTCATCAGCCTACAATGAAGTTCTGCCTACACTATCACTTTAGCAAGTCTGAAGCAGACTGGCAGATTGAAGGACAGAACATGAAAAAAAAATATGACTGAAACTGTATTATTTCAAACCAAAGAGCCTTCTTCTGCCTTTCTGCCTCATTCTGAATTTGCAAAATCCTGCTATAATAAACTAATCCATGGATAGTCAAATATCATCACTTTTAGGCCATGTCTACTCAACCCCCCCAACACTATCATTTTATTTATTCAATTTTACCAACGGGGAAACAAATCAATGGTTTGACTAATTTAGCATTGATTTCACTTAAATCGGTAGTTCTCAATTTTGGCTTTATGTTGGGACCACTTATGGAGCTTTTATAAGTCCTAGTACCCAAGCCACTCCCTCGACAAATTCTTACGATTATGTAAGAATCTCTGGAGGTGGAAACCAGGAATCAGTATTTTTAAAGCTCTCCTGGTGATTCTAAAGCACTCCTGCCTACACGTCCATATTTCCCACTTTATGATCTGGTTACCATGAGTGACTTAAGGAGGCTTAGACTATAAGCATGACCTGAGACTTACCACTAATGAAGGAAAAAGGAAGGAAAGAAAGGGAGGAGGAAGAAAGAGAGGGAGGAAGGGAGGGAGGAAGGGAGGAAGAAGGAAGGAAGGAAAGAAGGAAGGAAGGAAGGGAGGGAGGAAGGGAGGAAGGGAGGGAGGAAATTCATTTCAGACCATTGCTATAGGTTCATTAGACTTGGAATTTGGGTTTCATGTATGCATAACTTCCTCTCTATTAACAGTAAAAAAGTAGCTGTTCAGTTCTCTTGTGCAGCAATAATTCTGCATAGTGAAAGTGATTTTCTACAGTTTATGCAAGTAGAAAAGAAAATCATAAACATTTTAGAATGGATAGTGTAGTCAACGCTGAGATAGATCATTTTCTGGTATTACTACTTGTTTACCCATGCTAGTAAAAATATTGAGCCACAGCTAACTGCATGGTGGTTGGGGACGGAGGAGAGACTTCTCAATTTCATGTTAGTCAATTCAGGGAAGCACAGATGACTTCTATGCATTTGCGTTAGCCTTAACTAGAGACCACAGCTCTGTTATAGATTCTTGGCTTCACTTGGGTCATTAGAGCTAAGAGATGCCACCCACCTCCTTGAGCTTAGATTTTCCTAAAATAGTGGGACTTAAAAGACGGGACGAACGTTCTTCTTCCCTGGTACAGGAGAGTTCTCTGGCAATTAGCTTCTCTGCAGGATCGAAAACTACCCTTAAAAACTTCATAAATTCTGCCTGAGAGTTATGTTTTTCCAAGCCTAGGTTGCTAGTACAAGCTGTTTCCTGAAATTAATGACCAGTTGGAGAGAATATATGTTTGGAATCTGCATCCATGTAGGCTGCATAACCATCTCAGGACTAGATCCCTTTTTCCTGGGAGTGGTATGCTTCTCATAGCCCCTGGTAGCTCATCATAAAAGGTTGTTGCTGGACTTCCCTGGCAGTCCACTGGTTAAGACTCTGCACTTCCAGTGCAGGGGGCAGAGGTTTGATCCCTGGTCGGGGAACTAAGATGCCGCATGGCACGGCCAAAAAACAAGGTCTTTGCTAAATTACTTGCCGTCACTCCCAGTGGAGACAGGAATGTTTGATACCATTTCAGGCAGTGAGGATAGGTGGATGGCAAGGCAGATGCAGAGAGGGTATTGGGCAGTAGGCCTACTCGGCTGAGGCTTCAAACGTACACTCAACTTTATCTCCAAAGCATGGAATTCACAGAGTCACCAAGATGACTGGGAAGATTCAAAGGAGTTATTCATTACATCCATTTCATGTATACCCCACTAGCTGTCTATGGTGCCTCTAATATATTATGAGTTAATATTTTAATAAATTCTGAATTTCTTATGAATAACATCATTACATTGCATTGTTTTTTCATGTGTTAAAAGTGCTAATATATTAAATGTGGACATTTACAATACACTACGATTTTTATAAACATGTTTGTGTATGTCTGTTTTTTTAAATGAACCTCAAACTATGGAAGTGGTCAAGGTCTCTCTCAAATTCTGAGGGGCCAGCGTGAAAGGGTGCATCAGGAGATGGTCAGCAGAACCCTTCCAGAGGGAGCAAGGTATTCCATGTGGCTCTGTTCTCTGAAGCTCGGCAGGGGCTGGGGTTTGGTAGCCCTTTGATCTCCCACATGCTGACAGAGCCACATTTGGCTCTCCCTCGAGCTGGCATAAAGGAGAGACCGGATCCCCTTTGAACGGTTCCTGCCCAACAGAATGCAGACAGATGCTGGGGGAGGAGGTACCCCCAGTGCAGAGGCCTGCTGGATTAACCCTCTGCCCGTCGGCTGCTCTTTCACACCTTCCCTGGTGAGCAACCAAAGGCTGAGTTCAAAGGATACACAAGTAGGGCCCTGGCCTCACTGGTGAGCACTCCAGTACCATATCCTGAGAAGCTGGACATGCCCTAGACCTTGAGTTGAAGACTTTTTTTTTTATTTATTTATTTATGGCTGTGTCGGGTCTTCGTTTCTGTGCGAGAGCTTCCTCCAGTTGTGGCAAGCGGGGGGCCACTCCTCATCGCGGTGCGCCCGCCACGCCTCTCACTATCGCGGCCTCTCCCGTTGCGGAGCACAGGCTCCAGACGCGCAGGCTCAGCGATTGTGGCTCACGGGCCCAGTTGCTCCGCGGCACGTGGGATCTTCCCAGACCAGGGCTCGAACCCGTGTCCCCTGCACTGGCAGGCAGACTCTCAACCACCGCGCCACCAGGGAAGCCCAAGTTGGAGACTTTTAAACTTATGTCTATGGGTTTTCTCAGATGATGACTCTGCAGTAGAAACTTTTTCTCAGTGCCCCAGCACCATGGTTAGAAGAGCTATTGCTAATACGAAGGGGCAGTACAAGTGGTTAGGCTAAATAATTTTTAAAAGAGCCAGTTCTAAACTAGTTGTAATAACAGAGCCAAGGATGATGGAGTAGTTTCCTACCGCAGCTGTAACAAATTACCACAAACGTAGTGGCTTAAAACAACACGAATTTAATATCTTATAGTCCCAGAGGTCAGAATTCCAAAATGGGTCTCACTGGGCTAAAATCAAGGTGTCAGCAGGGTTGCATTCCTTCTGAGGTTCTAGGGGAACATCTGTGTTCTTGCCTTTTCCAGTTTCTAGACATGCATTCCTTGGCTTGTGGACCCTTCCTCCATCTTCAAAGCCAGCAACGGTAAGGCAAGTCCTTCTCACCGAGCATCTCTCTGGTTCTGTCTTCTGATTCCCTCTTCCACATTTACCCTTGTGATTACCTTGGGCCCACCCAGATAACCCAGGTTAATTTCCCTATTTTACGTTTAAATTCTTTTTCTTGGCAATTTTTAAAATTTTACTTTTCCCAGTTTCACTGAGATGTATTTGACATTTCATTAAGATATAATTCCCTGAGATTATTGTATTAAAGTTGTACAACATAACGATTTGAGATAGAGATATATAGAGATATATATATATAGTGAAATGATCATCACAGTAAGTTTATTTAACATCCATCATTTCACATTGTTACAATTTTTTCCTTATAATGAGAACTTTGAAGATCTATTCTCTTACCTATATTTTTGTATTCTACGGAAATACCATAATCTCCCTATTATAAAGTCAGATGACTAGCAGCCATAATTCCATCTGCAAGCCTAACTCCTACTTTCCCCACAACATGTAACCTAACATCTTCATGGGCCCCAGGGATGGGGAGGTAGACCTCTTTGGGAGGTCATTATTCTTCTCCCATAGGTGACATGGATACATCACAATTGGAGATCAAACAGGCTTTTATTAACAGACATTTATTGAACACCAGTTTGCACCAGGGACGTAAACACTAGACACGAGGAGAGAAGGCAGTGTGAGAAGTAACAGGATGCATGCCTCGGCAAAGAGGAAGGAATGGCTTACTCTGCTCGGTGGGACAGGGAAGTCCTCACGCGGAGCGTGCTGTTTATCCAAGAATCTCACTTATTTCCGCCACTTTCCTGACAGTCATGTCAGAGCTGCAAAACTAAGTAGACAAATGGGTTCGTGTACCATCCTCATCGTTGCTAATGTTTAATGGAGCACTTACTGCACGCCAGGTACTGTCCTAAGATGTTTTACTTATACTAACTCACTAAACCCTCACAACAATCCAATGAGGCAAGTGCTGGTATCTCTTTAGTAGAGAAGGAACCTGAGGCCCAGAGTTTGCATAACTTGCCCAAGTTCGCAGAGCTGGAAAATACTCTTGCTCTCCCTCCTTCTGCTGGCTGTGTTTGTCATTGCTGAGGCAAAGAGACAGGCAGAAAATGGTAATAGTAGTGGTAATAGTCATAGCAAGTGTTTATTGAATGTTTTCTCTTTACCAGGTGCAGTACTAAGTGTCCTACATACGTGAACTCGCTTAATCCCAGTGACACACCTGAAATATATTTATTATTCCCACTGTCCTAATAAATACATAGAAACTCAAAGACATCCACTTGACCATGGTCACCTAATCAGAAAGTGGTGTTCCAGTTCATCTAGCTTCAAACCCTGTGCTTGGCAAGAGAAAAACAAGGAGGAAAAGCATGGCTCAGTGCAGTGGTTCTCAAACTTCAGTGTGCCTGAGAATCACCTGGAAGGCTGGTTGAAGTCCAGATGTTTCTGATTCAGCGGGAATCTAGTTAGATCTAGAGCTCTAAGCTGTGGCTATGGCAGAAGGAAATGACAGCTTCCTGGTTCTTTCAGCACTTCAGCTATGTTGAACTTTGACCTTTGCCTCCAACCATCATGTGAAAAACTTCACCATAGAACCATATGGGTGATATGTTCATGGAGTCAGGCCTCCCAGAAACCTGGGAGACAATTTCATCTCAGGAGAGCCTTACTAGAGCCAACCCTATTCTCCCAGAACTTCTGGTAACAGTGATGGGGACATTTGTGGCATCAAAAACCTGGTGGGTCTGTGAGGACTGAGAAAAGAGCTTGGAGACATGAGCACTTATACAAATTGTATCATTATTTTTTTTCTTTAAAGGGTAAACGTTGTCTCATTTCAAACATTTCTCCTTCAGTCATGTACTTGAAACAAAGCCAGCGCCAGAGTCTTTTGGATTTGATGAAAGGTTAGCTTCATTTTTCCCCAGAAGAAGTTCCATCCCTCTGCCAACCTCCTCATCATTAACCACTGATCATAACCCTCAGCTTGCACTTTCAGACACGCCTGGTAGAGTTCTCTTTTAAGATGCTAAAATCACCAGAAAGAGCCATAGACTCTGAGAAAATTTTCAGTTGTTAAGATACAACAACAAAATTGACTTACTGAACACTTTCAATATTATCTCCTTTGGACACAAAATATGTTCCCAGGAGAGTTAATCTGATAAAATAAAATGAGAGGCCAATGCCATGATTTATTAGAGAGATAGTTCTTGGAGAAGTAACGTCCAGGCCCTGGAGTAAGGGCTGATAAACACTTGGAAAACAGGGCCATGAGCATCAGGAAAGTCTGGTGTCTGTTATGCAAGTCTGTGAGAAAATTAGAGATAAAAAATGTCAGTCTGTGTCCCTATTTCTTAAACATTGCAGACGTGTGTGCTTACACACACACACACACACACACACACACACTTTTTTTAAAGGGTACCCAGAATTTATTTTAATCAGGTATGGTAAGACATGACAACATGAAAATGACGGTCATGAAGGAAGAAGTTTCTTATACTCACATATTCCTAGAAACAGGAGGCATGAGACACCACACAGGGCCACCCGGGGAAGCACCAGGGTTGGTGAGGAGGCAGAAGGAGTGAGGGGAAAACATGGGCAAGAGCCTTTATTGTGGTGTTTGTGGGAAGGGTAAGCAGGCTTAGGCTAGTTTGAATAAATTCAGCGAGTTCTGGGGCATAGGGGCTGTCCCTGGTTGTCTGGTATCTGGCCTTGGAGTGATCAGGGAGGGTAAATAGTGGCCCAGAGTGTGAGAATCCAGTAGAGAAGGTGTTTGGGGGAGAGGGTGGACTTTGCAATGATTGGTTTGCATTTGAAAGGCACACCCCTGGGAAAGTGGGTGCTATCTCTCGGAATTAGCTAACCCTGGAATGGCAATCCCTCCAGGGCCAGCAAGGCCCCAAGATGTCAAATCATCAGAATACAGAAAATAGGAAGACATGATTAACGTACACACACATACACACACACACAGAGCTGGGAAATTTTACAGCATAATACCTTACATCAGGCATCTGTTTGATTTCAGGATTGTTTTGTGTTTCTTCTATAGACCCTTTGCTGGCAGTAGATGCTTTTTTCCCCCTGCAAGTGACTGGCTCGGTAATGGATGTTGCTGTCTTGTCTCTGCATCACATGTTGTTTTTATCACCAGTGTAGTGGTGGGAGGGGAGTGGAGGGGAGTCAGGGTTTTAGCTTTTCAGGGCCTTTCAGGAGCTGCCCCAGCACTGAAAGAAAGGTGAAATCTAAATTTGGTGTAAGTCTGATAGGAAAGAAAAAAGCCTTTGCAGACTGATGAGAATACTGATGATAGCAACTCCGTATATCACTGACACAAAAAAATTTCAAGGATTTTGGCAAACAGGTATTCTCTCAATATCCTCAAGAGGCCAATTAGGGGCATATGGAAGCTTCGGTGTTTGTTTACCAGCACTCAGCTCCTTGCCCCTTTCTGATACCATACTCGATTGACCCCCTCTCCCGCCAATACTGCCACCAAGGTGGGTGTGTGACCAAGGCTAGGCCAATCCTAGCATCCCATCTTGCTGGCCACATGGACCTTCACCCAAGCTGGAACAACCCCAGCCCTTCCCTGGGAGTTCTCTGCTGGTGTCTTCTAGGTTCAAAGAGCCAAAATAAAACAAACACTTAAAGAAACAATAATAATAACTAATATGTGCTGAGTGATTATTAGATGCTGGACATACTCAAAACACTCTACATGGGTTATCTGTTTTAGCTTGATCTTCACAATCACCCTATAAAGGTAAGTACTGTTTTTGTCCTTATTATAAAAAGAGGAAACTGAGGCACAAGATAGTTAAGGAATTTGCTCAAGGTCATGACCTTGTAAGCAGTAGAGCCAGGATGCTGCCTGAGGCAGTCTGATTCCTGAACCCAAGCTCTGAAAAATTGTCTATTTTCTCTGGAATTGCTGGCAGCTGTGTTCCCTGCTGTTTGAAGGAAACATATGTGGTAGAAGAGAATACTAAACTGTTTCCCATTAGGAATTGTTTTCAACTGCATATAATAGAAAACCCAAATAACAGAGCCTTAAACAAGATTTAGGGAGTTGAACTCTTCTTTTGTATAATATGAAGTGCAGAAGTAGGCAGTCCATGGCTGGAATGCAGGCTTTCAATGTCATCAGGGATGCAGCCTCTTTCTTTCTTCTCCTCCGTCTTTAGTGCATGGTTTCCATCATCAAGTTTGCTTCATCATCCAAGATGGCTGCTGGAGCGCCAACCATCAGGTTATGATTCCAAGCAGGAAATACGAAGAATGGAGAAATGTGGGGAATGGTGGTTTTATCAACTCTTAAAGCCCAACCTGACAACTTTTGCTTATATCTCACTGGCTGCTCTGGACTGAAGGGAACTGGGAGTACAGTCTTCAAGGTGGTAATTCCAAGGAAAGAGGGGAGAATAGGTGGCAGTTCTCAATTTCTGCTACAAACACAGATATGTTCTAACAGGACACTAACAAGCAAAATTCTGTGTGTCCAACTCACTAGCTCATATTTGCAAAACTGGGAAAAGATTTCAGTCTTCTGAACTCCAACTCAGGGAATTTATCATCACACAAAGAGCTCACCTCCTAAAAGCAGCAGCCGATGTTGAGTTTGGCATCCTTTTAAGCTCAGGAAAAGCTGGCAAAATTGAGCAGAATCCATTGGTATCTCCATGTTATCTTGGGGCTTGTAGAAAGCCTCATGCAGGAGAACTAGCTTGTTAGAGATGAAATATGCAGCAGGACAATGCCAACTTTCTCCAGGGGCTACCACAGACAGTGCTGACTGACATCCCAGGCAAATCACACAAGTTGGTTTCGAAGTTCTCTTGCATATCCCAACCCACCAAGGACTTAGACCACCAAATCCATTCCATAAAAACCTAATAATGCAATTATCAAAAAGCCCCCAGGGCAAATGAGAATGCTTTGTTCACAAAGTAAAACAGCCCTGTAAACAGACCCTAAAACTGGATTTCTCTCTAAATTTATGAGAGCAGTGAATTTATATTATTTCATATATCATGTAAAAATGAACAGTGCTGTGACATTTACAAGGCCCTCTCCCTCCTGTGTTATTCTTTCCTCGATATATATTCATACATACACAGTTAGTTAGACTTGACTCATTCTTTAGGAAATATACCAAGAATGCAAAAGGGAGGGCATTGCTGGTAATTAACCCTACACATCTCTCTGTCATTATAAGATGGAAGAAGATGCTGATTCTTCACAGATGTACACACACCCTATATGCACATTCACGTGGTCTTTAAGCAGCCCTCGCCAGACCCTACACACCTCATGGGCTTTTGTTTGTTTGTTTGTTTGTTCATTTTGGCTTCTATGACTTTGCATGTGTTTTTCCCTCTGCCTAAAGCACTTTTATCTACCTATCAGTTTGATGAACTCCTATTTGTCCTTCAAAACTCCACTTAGATGTCACCTCTTCTGTGAATCCTAAACTCTAAATTCCCTAGGATTCTCAAAACAAATTCATTACCAACAAGGACCTACTGTAGAGCACAGGGAGCTATACTTAATATTTTATAATAACCTATAAGGGAAAAGAATCTGAAAAGGAATGTATATACGTGTGTGTGTATAACTGAATTGCTGTGCGGTATACCTGAAACTAACATGATACTATAAATCAACTATACTTCAAAAACAACCCCACTGCTTTCTCTCCTGTGCCATGCAGGTACTTAGCATAATTATCATAACAAATTGTTACTTTTTTGTTTTCATCTCTGTCTCCTTAACTGGACTGTCAGCTCACCAGCAGGAACTGTGTCTTACTTATTTGTGCATTCAGTGCTGGCTACACAGTTAAGTGCTTAGCAATGTGGTCGAATTTTAAAATGCATTGCGTTGGACAATAGCTCCCATCTTATACTGGTTTTCCGTGAGCATATGACCCCACCGTCATTCTTTCCCTCACTCACAGACCTGTGCTCCTCAAGGAATTGTGTTCCATCTCACAATGCTCAAGTTGCCCCATTCGTCTCAGCACCTGAATCCAAAGTTCTGAAAGCTTCAAACTCTGATGCCAGGAAATCCACTTCCCTCTTTGCACCCTGCTTATTTTTACTTAGCCTCTCTAAATTCTTCCCAAGAATCAGAACCTGTGAAAGAGGAAATTATGTCTTCTAACTAAGCAGTTACAGATAAGATTTTAATTTCAATTAAAACTCCCTATCTGATCCAGGAAAACAAAGGGGACATTATTGGATCAGGAAAGTTCCATAAGATACTCCTTATCTCTAAGTCAGACTGGCAAACTCTGAGCTCTGCTGGAGGCTGTGGACTGTGGATGGGAGGCTGTGATGGGTGGAATAGAGGACTGAGTGAGTGTATTGGCAAAGGACATTCGAGGGAGAGTGGGCAGGATGCCTGGATCAGATGTGGTTCATGTACAAGATTATCGGACTTAGTTTTAGAACGAATTTTATATGGTTGATGGACATAGGAAGGCCCAGCTTTGGAGTTAGTCAGATTAAGGTTTGAATGATGGCTTGGTCAATCACTAAGCTTGCTTAATTACTAAACTTGTGAGCTTGGGCATATTCTGTACTGGACCTTAGTTTATCATCTCAAAAATGAAGACAGTAATATTCACAGGGTGTCTGCTGGGATACAGTGAGCTTACCCCTTTAAAATATCTAGCGGCACATAACTAGAACATAGGAAGCTGAGTGTTACTCTCCTTCTTTCCTCCTTGAAACACTTGGGTCAAGAGAGACAGAGATCATCATCCCTGACTGCCCTCCCCCTCGACCCCCTCCCTCAACCTTTATAAGAAAAAGGAGACTTGCTTTGCCGTTGAATAGAACCAGTATAGGCACTTTCATTCACTCAACCAATATGATTCAATGAATATTTAATGATGAATTGGACTACCTCCCTTCTCTCAAAGAACTCACAGTCTAGAGAAAAAGACAGATCAGTAAGAGTTAAGATTTTATCCCCAAGGGCAACAGAGAGCCAGTGAAGAGACAATCATATGTGCACAGAGTGTAGAGAATGGATTGGAGGCAGAGCGAGGTGATGGCAATGCCAGTGAGATATTTGCAGCCTGATGGAAGGGGTTGCAGTGGACAGTTATGGAAGGAGAAGGGCAGTTAGAGCAGGTGTGCTGATTTAACACAGTGTAAACAGGTAGGTGACAAAACTGGATAGATTGAATGTAAAGGAGGTGAGGAAGGAAAGGAACCTTAGAGTCATTTATGAGATAGAAATACAAGGGAAGGAGCCTGTTGTGGGAGCTGGGAAGAAGGGTGGATAAGTTCAATTTTAGACACTGAGTTTGTGATCCTATGGGACCTCCAAATAGAGATGTGCAGTAGGCAAATGGATGGGCAGTTCCTAAACACAGCAAAGAGATGTGGGCTACGGGCTCAGACTTGGGAGGAAGAATAGAGATGGCAGATGACCTGCTGAGATTATCCAAGAAGGGTACATAGATCCTAAGCCTTTGATCAGGAGACCAAATAAAATATTTACTTATCACTTTTAATTATGAGGTTGACTATGTCTTTGGGGCCTACGGTTGTGTAGCTAAAATGTGAGCAAAGAGTAAACCAAAGAATCAGGAACAGGATCCTACCACAGCCTCAAGAACCCATAACTGGTCCTCTGTGGTTCAAAGATAGTGGCTTCTCTGGCCTCTCTTCCCCAAACATGTTTTGATTTGACTGATATTCAGAGAAAGGCCACAGATGTGGCTGAGCGAATGCATGACAAATATAACTGTCTCCCTGTCCCAGATTTCCACTAGCAATTTAAGGTGCAAACGAGTATGGGCAGAGCTATAAGGATAGGACCTTGTCCTAGCTTGAGGTAAGCTGGCCCTCCTCCGCAATTTCCTGTAAAGGTACAACCTTGTTTATCCTGTTGTCTTCCAATGACATCTCTGGTTTTCAACGTTCAATTCAATGTGCCCATAGTAGTTCCTAGGTGCACGGTACTGGTTCTGCCTGGGCCATGTGGCCCTGACAATAGCATATCGTCAAGTCTCCAGACAAGAGCAGCCTTTCTCACCTTGAATTGTGTATAGTCTTGAGATATCCTCTGCGATCAAGTGGCACAGCAAGATATCCACCCAAGCAGATGGGTCCAACTTCAGTTGCTCTTTTTTTGGCCAAAGGAATCCATATGGGCATTTACAGTAGCCATAGTGATTGCAAATTTTAACATATCTGAGTCATTGAGATAGCCATCTAAGAAAGCTAATGTTGGCAGGCCTATTCACTGAAGCATCTCAAATCCAGTGTAAGGAAATACAGTTTCTCATGGACACAGAGTCAGTTTCACACAATGGCTATACAGTTTTCAAAAGCTCTGGCTCTGGAGCTAGACTGACTGGATCCGATCTGTGGCTTCAGTGCCTATTAGCTGTGACCTGGGACTTCTATTTTTCCAGTCTTTAAAATGGAAATAATCCTACCCATGTCACTGGGTTTTTGTGAGAACTGAATACAGGTAGCATGCCTAAAACTGTACCTGGTACACAGTAAATACTCAATAAACGTTCGGTATTATTATTTATATTACTATTTCTACATGTTTCTAGAAGGAGGATAGTGTGCTCAATCTTGTCTCAGTCTCACACAGTCATCCAAAGAAAATATCACAAATATGGAGTTAATTAAGAAAAAGTGCCTGGGAGTATGTCAGAGTCAACTTCGAAGGGCTGGAGTTGGAACAGCTAGCTGCATACAATCTGGCTGATGACGTCTTACAGAAGCTAAGATCATCAACGTGTTATGAAAAGGCCCAGAGCACTACTTAGAGTCCAGTTAGCTCTGACCAACCACATTCTAATGACCTGGGTGCAAATGAGTCAAAAACACATGGACTAGATTTCCTGTCATATACACATGGGTTTCAAAATTAAGGGGAAGGAGCGCTTGCCAAAATGCATTTCGTAATAATCACTATAATAATGAATGGCTCATTGAGCCAGAAACATCAGTGGATCATCTGTGATCCTCATTAAACCCACGAGGCAGCAGGTTGAAATACTCAGGAAATACTTAGAAAGAGATCAAAGAGGCTCTGTCCCATCAGTGCTTGAAAGCTGAAATATGACTGATTGGAGGAGAAAAAGGAAGATGTTTCTTTTTTTTTTGGAGGATTATTCCGAAGGAATATGATTTATTTAGAGAAAGTAGTCTATTTAAAGCAACATCATTAAAAACAAAAAACAAAAAAACCGGCACACTGTTCTAAACAGGGGTTTACTGTAGGAAGATGTTTCTTAACTCTGGTCAGGAGCATGGCACTAAGAAAGAGAAAAAAGGTAGATTGAAAGGTGACAACTTGCTTCTCTGGACCGAGTGCAGGGTTGCATTTTGGGAGGCTGGATCCCATGACAGTTCTTCCCTAGTTAGCTGCCGGACCTTGGACAAGCTCTTTCACCTCCTCAAGCCTGTTTCTTCATCTGCAAAGTGAGGATTTGGATACAATGTCCCCTAAGCTTTCTTGCCATTGTGAACATCGGTAGGCATTTTTTAGCAGAAAATAGGGACTTGAATCCTCTTGGTGTCTGGTAAGAAAATACCATTCCAAATTAGAAACAATATGTCAGGTACTTGAAGATTTGGAAGAGAAGAATGTTCGAGACATGAAAACTTTCCTGATCATAGCAAATCTCTGCTTTTGCCAATTGAAGGCCTCATTGAGGAAAGCTGAAAGACTCACATCCAGATGGGAGTGTTTTAATAAGGCAGTTTTGGCCCAATCTCTTGCTGCTGCAGTCAACAGCAGTTTCTGCTAATGAGCTTTGACAGGATTAGAAATTTTAAAGTAAATTATAGATGTGGCAAATACACATTTTGACTGAATTACAAATCTCTGGATGAAAAAAAAAAAGCAAAATTCACCTAAAGCCAAATTATCCTAATCAGAGAACATACTTCTGGGATAACCACAATAAATCTAAATAATAATAATTATTATCAAACCTTTATTATTTAACCTTTTATTAGCTAAATTGTACAAATTTACCATTAAGATTTAGAGGAATAGTTTCTGAGCTTTGCCAGTTGCTAGATTGCTCCTGGGGTTACTTGCCTTCATGTTTGCTGCACTGAATAGCCACTGACTTTAAACTGATGGCAGAAAAGGAGGGAGAAGGTTTTTAGATACTTCATTTTTCTCTAGTACTGCCTTATGTTCCTCATAGTGTATATTTTTTATTACATCTGGATCAATGGTAATTTTTCATAGATGGTGCTGTACATGATTATGAAGATTTTCCTCCTTACATAATTTTGAGATGAAAAAGTTGGCGTTCTGCTTTTAATTCATTCACCAAAACTCTTAAGCAGTCTTTGTCTTCAAAGAAATAACCCAAATGGGGGTTAAATCACTCAAAATTAAATAATTTCTTTAAGATTATTTTGTTCAATGTTAGGAATGCTAATACACCAAATGATTCCACAAAGATTCTAATTATGAATAAAATCGAGCTTTATTATTCAGCCTTGTGTTATTGTTCTAATTTTTATAAGCACTTGTTGGCTAGAAAAGGATATAAACTTCTGCCTAAAGTTGTCTAGTTAATACATTCTCTTAATGTTCGTACAATGAGTCAATTTACCTATTTAACTGTTCGAACATTCTTTTTGTTTTTGTATGTAAAATTAACAACTTTTACAATAATTAGTAATATCATATTACACTCTTGAAATTAGTAAGTGTACACCTACTTCAAAGAAATAATAGAATTTCAACATATAAAACACATAAAGAGATTTTTCATCCAAGTTACATCAGCAGTGCTTACCTACATTTAAAAGTGAGTATTCAAATGTTAATAAATTTGCTTTGTTCACCTTATAGACTTTGTTACAATGATTAGATACGATAGATGTGATTGGAACTTATCCAATCATGCAATCATTGAGACCACCCAAGTTCAGGAAGGCCAAAAATGATACTGAAGAAGAATTTGGCTATTCATTTCCAACAGTGGCTAAGTTAAGGGGCAACTTTTGGCCAAAGCCAACCTGCAATGCATTCCTGCAATGCTCACAGGACTTCCCTCCAAAGCCTCTTAAAGAGAATTCTTTGCTCAATCCATTTCTGGGCCTTAATTTCACTATTTAAGGCTACGGCTGGACATTTAAAAAACTGAAGAGCTTACATTTATTAACACGAGAGAGGCATGGACCTGAGTCTGGAAGGTGAGAGAGATCAGCTGAGGCTGGAGAGAAAGATGAAGACTAGAGACTGTCAGGGGGGAGCAGCTGCTGTAAAGATGCAGCTCTGGGGAGAGAGAGATGTTTAAAGATGGGGTTTAGGAATGTTTGCTGTGTACTGTGTGGCAGTTTTCCATTTACTGCCTCTTCAAAGAGACTTTCATAAATTTTCTTTCCAAACATTTTGATGTGAAATTTTGTTTCCTTCTAGATGAGTCACATGCTTATTATTTTGAGAACACAAAGGCTTAGTCTCATTCAAATGGCAAAGAAGAAAAAGTCAAAATCACGCTGTCCTTGCAACACTGTTCACATTTAAATAGCTCTTGGTTAGAAACGACAAGTGGAAATATATTTCAAGCACATATAGAAATGTTCATTTTGACTCAGCAATTCCACGCTGAGTAATCTAGAGTAATTAGAAATGTAAGCAAAGATCTATGTGCACAGGTATTCATTATACCAAGATTTGTTAGGAGCAAAAACAGTGGAAATCTTCAAAAGAGAAACGGTTCAGTACATTACATATAATCACATGATGGAATGTTATGTATCTATTAAAATGATGTTTTCAAAGAGCCTTTGATTAATTTGGAAAGGTCTCACATTTTTAAAGGGTTTTTTTAATCAGTATAAAATATAATTTTATGACTCTGTGATGTATTTTTACCAGTATAAAATATATGTTTGACATAGATTTTTCATTTGCATCTTCCTGAAAGTTTTCCAGGCCAAAACAGTTTGGGCCAGACTAATGGAATAGAACTTGGACCTTCAAGTACCCATTTGTCTGTGCTTTGTAGCCCTTTGAAAACAATCTCCCCAGGGAAAAAACCTTGGGAACAAGCACCTCTTCAGCTCACTTCTAAATAAATAACGGGATGGCCTTCTAAAAAGATGGGCAAGGTTAGGCCACTTCATTTTTCCAAGAGGATTTCAACTCTACCCTCAGTATTTTACCCCAACTCCTGGAATCCCCACCATGGTCACCACCCAAACTGTCTCTTAAGACCCATGGGTCCATATCAGTGGTTCTCAAAGAGTGATCTCTGAAGTAACATCAGCAGCAGCACATGGGAACTTATTAGGAATGCAAATTATTGGACCCCACCCCAAGCCCTCTAAAGCAAAACCCCTCGGGGCGAGCTGATAATCTAGGTTTTAAGAAGCTTTCTTGGGGAATCTGATGTAAGCACAAGTTTGAGAACCACCGTTCGTTCCATGTTTAACTCCAGGGTTCACTGGTAGTAGACCTCACTACTGTACTCCCCAATACTTACCAATCCTCGGATGAAAAACATTTTAAAACTATACTTACAGATGATTAATTACAGGATATGAAGTCCATCTATTTTTCTTTAGAATCTAAAATCTACCTCTATAGATTGTGCTGCTCTCCCACGTTAATTGCCTTTCCTGAATTCAACTTGGTCTTTTCTGAGGGATGCTACGAAACACAGACCACAAAATTCATCTTTTGTCCCAGTTGGGATGTTCCTGAAGTAGGCCTTCCCTTCTCCATTCTGGCACTCTCCCCCTACTTGAAATGATATATTTTTAACTTATTTACTTGGTTATTGTCTGTCTCTTCCACTAGAATGTAAGATCCCTAACACAGAAACTTATTAAATACTGTATTCCTAACACCTAGAACTGCCTGAACCAGAGTAGGTGCTTAATAATAATGAAACAATAAATGAAAGAATAAATAGCCTCATTAATTACATTACACAATAGCCAAGTATTTATAAGATTACTTCTGCCTGGTCATAATATCAACAATAGCAGTATTTCTGTTGACAATTTGATCTGTTTTTAATCTTATGAACACCAAGCCTTTTGTAATGGACAATGCTCCCCTTTATGGAATTAGAAGCTTACAAACTTAGAGCAAACTTTGTGGAATGCCAGAAGCATAAAAACCAGAAGGTTTTTATGGTTTGGAATTTTTAGTCAATTCCTGATTCCATTTTATGGTCTTACCTTTGTTTTTCCTTCCGCTGTTCCTGTTTTTAACTGATGTCACATCACTCTGTTCTGTGACTTGGAGTGTGGGTACTTAAGCACAGTGTTCTGGTTCAAATCCCAGTCTCACCACTTATTTCCCTTGTGACCTCGGGCAAATTATATAACCTTTGTCTGCCTCAGTTTCCTCATCTGTAAAATGAAGATCATAAGAGTTTTAACTTTATATGGTAAAGTGCTTAGAATAGTGCCAAGCTTTTAATAAGTGCTGTCGTGCTGGTGACGGTAAAAGAAACAAATACGTAAACATAGAGATATAAAGAAAATATGCTCAAATGTTTATAGTGGTCATCTCTAGGTGCAGAGTTGGGGAATCATTATTTTCTTTTTACACTTTCTGTGTTTTCAAGATCTTAAACAAAGAACATGCTTTAAAAAAAAAAAAAGAAAAGAAAAAAAATAGCTCATAGAGTAATGTAGTTGTGTTTAAAAAACATGACAGGAGAATTTACTCCAGTCATATCCCTAAAGAGCAATATATAGATCTGTCAAAAAAAATCAGCCCTCTAGTTTATCCAAAGATATATGGCTGGTGTAGACGACTGTGAGAGACACAGAGAGATGATTCAATCATAAAGATGACAGTGTTGGCTTATTTCCCTCAAGAGTTCCTAAAACCTGGACATGGACATGTAGGAAGATGGTGATGGTCATATATTTCCCTTACATGTTTCAACCACAGTAAATAGTGTTATTTTAGGGTTTTACTGCCATTTCTAAACTTTCACCCATTTTTTTTTTTTTTTTTTACTCAGCCTAATTTTAAAGCGCAAAATAACAAAGGAAGTAGCAAACAATAAAAGGCACGTAAAGTGTAAGGCTCATTGCCTGGTTGAGATGAGGTGCTGGGTTGTCTCACTTGCCCTTCCAGATCCACCCTTCACCCTGCTCTGTGTCCTGGGACACTGACCTCTACGGAGTCTCTCAGTTGGGCTTCTTTGCCCTCTGTTTCCTGTCTGTTTTGGCCAATGGCCATCCCTGGCAAGGGATTCAAGGTCAAGAAGAGAAAGATGGTGGGATATTTTGCTCCATGTTCCTTCCCTACTGCGTTGGCAGTGGCTGTGGTCCTCCACCAATAGCTACAGCTCCTGTCAGGCAGCCATCTCCTACAGCTGCAGACTCCTTCCATGTGCCAGCAACTGCTTCTCATGTCTCCTCCAGGCTCTGGCTGCAGTGGCTTCCTTCCAGCTGCAGCGAGCCCCAGGATGTCCCACCATAACTCACTGGTTTCCCTTAACCCTCCCCAGACCTTCATTAAACTCTTGACAATGACTTGTTTAAGTGTCAGGAGGGCCAAGACTCTGCCTTATATGGGGGGAAATGTGCCAGAAGAGATGTAGTGAAGGAAACCAACCAGACTTGTATACAGTACGTAGTTCCAAGCCCCCTAGCAGCCAAGTCAAAAAGAAGAGCATGATGGATTACACGGCTCTCCTTATCTAACAAAAGGAAGCATAGCTGGTAGCAGAAAAGGATGTTCTTGCTTTATTCGATATTCTGTGATAACCTATGTGGGAAAAGAATCTGAAAAAGAGTGCATATATGTATATGTGTAACTGAATCACTTTGCTGTACTCCTGAAACTAACACAAAATTGTAAATCAACTCTACTCCAGTAAAATTTTTTTTAATTTTTAAAACTTCTTTACTCTGGGCCCTGGGTGGAATTTTTCACATGCGTCTTTACACAGTGGAAGCGTCCATACATCTCACCCCCATCATGGTGCTCTAACTCCTCGTGTAGGAAGAAAGTGATGAGCATCAGGTCAAATCAAGAAGTACGGCAAGAGTGAGGAAGATTCAGCACCCTGAGAGCAGCTCTCCACACTTAGCCAAGGTGATCATCATGCCTGTGAAGTAACCAGACTGCCAGGAACTTTGTGGTATCTTCTAGAAAAGTGCCACTAGGCACATAGAAGACTCTCAGTAAATAATAGCTGAATGAGACAATTAATATCTTAAAATCTTTGAAGCGTCACATCTTGGCCTCTTGGCCTCAGTTTTTGAATGCCACATTTCCCATAAGGAAGAAACATGATATAGTAGAATAAGATTCTCAGACTTGGCTGAACATTGGTGTTATCTGAAGAGCTGTGACAAATACAGTTGCCCGGGTCTTATGACAAGTCATTCTGATATCCTTGGTCTGGGGTTCAGCCAGGGCATGAAGATTTTCCCTAACATCATCCAGATGATTCTGATGTGCAGTCCAGAAGGAGAACATGGGTTTGCAAAATGTTCTGAAATTGGAGTCAAGAGCCCTGGGTCCAGACCTCAGCTCTACTAACGACAAGCAGAGAGGAGTTCAACTCCTCTGAACTGCAGTTTTCCCGTGTGTGAAATGAAGACAAAAATATCTGCCCTGAATATCTCACAGGCTTTTGCGTGAATTAAGTACAATTATGTCTGTAAAAATTCCTCGTAAACTCTAAAACACTCTACATAGACATCACCATCATCATTAACATGTAACAGGAAATGTGTTAACATATTGCCATTAGTGACACATAAACCTGCTTACAATGTTGAATATTCTCCCTCAGGTCACATTTTAAAGTCCCCACAGAAGTGCATTTGATGTTGAAGACTTAAGATCTTGAGATGCTATTTGAGGTCTGTAAACCATTACCCCCAAGTTAAACAAGACACACCATACTTGGCAACAACACTGATAGCTCAAAGTAGAGGAAAAAGGCTTTTTCTTTAAACTCGATGAATTTGTAAAAAAGCCATGCTGAGAATGTGAATTTCCACGGTTGTTTGGCTACATATGAGTACAATCTCAAGCTTGGTCATGCTAGAGAGTCCAACTGTGGCCCAGGATGGATGGACTTGACCCCAGCATTATTCTTTCTCTCCCAGATGTGCATCCTATGGTGATGATCATTATCTCAGGTTCTTAGCATTTTAGAATCCTTGAGTCAGTTGGCTCCCTTCCATTGTTTATTCATCCCCTTAATGTGTGTGATCATAGGAGATTACATTCCTTTTCGAAAACCCCAATAGATAGTTTTTAAAATTCAGTCCAAAAAAGTTGGTATTACATATCCTACTAGTATAATTCCATTTAAATCTAGTGGGACATTTTGAAACTTTCTTTGGACTAAAACAAATAGGAGAATTCAAATGATACATTTTTATAAAACTGTAGATTGTCTTCTATTTACTTGAAAAATCTGTTTTCCTTATAAAGTGTTTAATGTTCACTAGATCCCATTTAATTTCTATAAAATTTTCCAGGATGAGGAGTTGGGGGAGAAAAACCTGTAGGTTTTTTCAACCTAAACTTTTCTGTAAGTTCCCTTAATCATGCAAGTCACATGTTGGCTCATCTTCACACAGCCATTTCCTAGATCAAAAAAAAAAAAATCTCCCTTATAAGTCTGGAAGCCTTGTCTATCACGTCTGAATTCCTTAGGAAAATCACTTCTTGCTAATGCTATGATTTTAATTCAACCAAGTGCCTCTGGCATCTCTTCAAGGTTACTCTAGGCCCAAATGTCAGCTTATAAACTCATTTGTACAGATATTGATGGGAGATGGTGTAGATTTCTAAAAGGCCGTAGGAATGTGAGGACATGGAAGGGGCAGTGTAGAGAAGGTCACTTTGCCTGAAGAATTTGCCTGAAAACACCCAACTAAATGTTAGCTCTGTAGATAGGAAACAGAACAGAATCCTCATAAATTTCAAAAAATATAAGAAAATATGTTTAGAAAGTAAAGAGATTAGATATAAAGCAAGATGGGGGAGAATTCAGAAAAACATTGATACATTTTTAACAACATACATTGGAGTACTTTGATTCCTTGATAGCACTTATATGCTCTAATGATTTTATATGTTCAACTTAGCAGTTCAACAATTAGATGACAAATTACATGGTCTTGGCATGTAAAACCATGCCCAGATGAAAGTCACCCTTTTTAAGTGTACAATTCAGGGGGTTTTAGTACATTCACAGAGTTGGTATATTCACCATAACCACTACCTAATTATAAGTACATTTTCATCACCCTAAAAAGAATCCCAGACCCATTAGCAGTCACCTCCCATTCCCCCCTTACCTCAAGCCCTAGCAAACACGAATCTACTTTCTGTCTTTATGCATCCGCCTATCTTTGATATTTGATACAAATGGAGTCATATGATATCTGATCTTTGCATTCATGTTTTCCTTTAATTCTTTAGACATTGTTTCCTTTAGTTCTTTGCAAATATTTGCAATAGCTGACTTAAAGTCTTTGTCTAGTAAGTCCAACAGTTGGACTTCCTCAAGGACAGTTTCTATTGACTTCTTTTTCTCCTTTGTGTGGACCATACTTTTCTGTTTCTTTGCAAGTTGGAAACTGGATATTTTAAATAATATAATGTGGCAATCCCAAAAATAAGGTCGTCCTCCTCTCCAGGGATGCTATTGTTGCTGTTCATTTTTGTTGTTACTATTTGTTTGCTTAGTCATTTCCTGTAAAATCTATATTATTTTTTATTTGCAACCATTGACATACTGTATTGGTTAGCTTAGTGGTCAGCTAATGATTGTATAGAGATTTCCTTAAATGCCTTGAACCAGTAAGTTTCCCACTCTCTTCTGAGGAGTTCTCTGTGTATATTGTGACATGACTTCAACACTGTGGCAGTTTACAATTCTGCCTGAGCCTTTACTACTTGCTTATACAGAGCCTCAAGGTCAGCCAGGGGCTAGAAATTAGAGCCTTCTCTTTCCTGGTAGTGCACATGTGTGTGTCCTTCTAGGCTCCCAGTAATATGCTGGAGCTTTTCAAAGTCCCCTATTCCAATTTTCCCTTTGGAAATCCCCACCTGGTATCACTGCCTCCGGCCATTGTGATGCTAAACAATTGCCATTGATTATTTACAACAAACATCCTGGGAAAAGGGATTTCGCACTGAGCTAGGTCTGAGTCAAGTTAAATAAAGACAAGCTCTGCAAAGGAGGTTTTCAGAGAGCTGCCAGACAGGTCATTTTATGACAAATCTCTGGAGATGGGACTTGGGGGAGCTCCAAATCCATCTGCCATCTTTAGGGGCGGTGAGGCTGTTGACATAGCTGTTGTCACAGCTGTTGTCATGGTTGCAAGGCTGTTCGTATTCAAGGCTACCATAAAACTGGAGAGAGAAAAATGAGATAGGGATAGTTAAAATGCCACAAAGCATGCTGTCCTTATCAAGATACAGCCATTTTTCTTGAATAAACACTCTTTAGATTTGTGCAAACTTTTGATTAATTTGCAGAGAACTGAAAATTTTAATTTTGAAAATTTTTACCAATGTTTCTGTTGCTTTCATTGAGGAGTGGATTTTTGGACGTCCTTATTCCACAATTCTGGAAGTACTTTCTCCCAAATAATAATTTCTCAAGTGTTATTGATTGAGATAGTCCTGGTTTGGGATCACAGCTCCAATTTTAGTCAGCCATGTGACCTTGGACAAAGTACGTGACCTTCCTAAGCCGACTGGTTTTCACTTCAGAAAATTTCTTGGAAAAATCTTTGTAAGAGCCCATAATAGATGCCCACAAATGTTCATTTTTCTTTCACTTTGCCTGAAATGAAATGATACTAGCACTCCACTCTAGTGAGAGATCTAGTAGCAAGTCTGCTATACATTAACTATTAACCTGGACAGATTATTTAACTCTAGGTATCTATATCAGCTATAAAATAGAGGGGTTTGTTAACCTCCCAAGTCCATTCTTTTTTTTTTTTATAAATTTATTTATTTATTTATTATTTATTTTTGGCTGCATTGGATCTTTTTTGCTGCGCGCGGCTTTCTCTAGTTGCAGTGAGCTGGGGTTACTCTTTGTTGGGATGCATGGGTTTCTCATTGTGGTGGCTTCTCCTGTTGCGGAGCTCAGGCTCTAGGTGTGCAGGCTTCAGTAGTTGTGGCTCGTGGGCTCTAGAGCGCAGGCTCAGTAGTTGTGGTGCACGGGCTTAGTTGCTCCGCGGCATGTGGGATCTTCCCGGACCAGGGCTCGAACCCGTGTCCCCTGCATTGGCAGGTGGATTCTTAACCACTGTGCCACCAGGGAAGTCCCCAAGTCCATTCTTGCACTCTGTTTCTATGAAAACTTGGTGCTTTCTTTTCCCACTAAGCAAATTAATAATGCAAACAGGCAGATTTTTCAAATTGATGCTTAACACTGTCTCTAAGCATTTTCAAAGTCAAAATAACATGATACATTTACATGCACAAAATACATCATTACAAATTATGTTATCAGATGGTTAAATTAGGCATTCTTTTAAGCAGAGAATTATCAATTTTTGTGACATTAAATCCTAATGTACTAAAAGAGTTATAACTATTAATTCTGATTTTCATGAATTTGAACTGTCTCTCTATATTTTTTTCTACATTTGTAAAGGCAACTCAAGCAAAAAAATGAAGTTCAAAAGTGCAAGATAATCAAATTTTGGATTTAAAACAAAATACAGGTAGTTATCTCAAGAGTTAAAATATATTTATTACCTATAATATAATAAATATAATACATATGTATAATATAATAAATACTTTTTTTCACTCAAGACTAAAAGTGTGCTTAGATTCAATTTCAAAAATGAAGTGAAACAAAAGACTAAGCCTCCTTTCCAGTTCACTTGGAGTGGCAGTCTTTTCCTGCAAAGTTTTTGCATAATTATATTTCTAACTCACAGGACCTCCCAGATTTATTCATAGTAAATACCTGCAACTACAGTATGTCTCTCTTCACTCTGAAATCTACTCTAAAAGAAACTACATGGTATCAGACTGTGAGGAATAATGTGACCTCGTGTCTGTCTTCTGACATGACTGCACTGAAGTCTTCATTCCTCATGTCTACTTGAAAAGCTGTTTCATAGTAGTAAATCCCCCTTTTCCAAGCAACTGAAAATATTGGGCAAACTGAGGACAAAAGGGTCCAAAATTTATACCTGAAATGCAAATGTGGATTCTTCCAAATGTTTAAAGTAACTGTTCACTTTTGATTACAGAAATGATATATTTTACAGTTAAAAATTATAAAAGTATCCAAAAATAAAAATAAGAAAAAAATGTCACCTATATGTTGATCATGCAGATATGGTCATTCTTAATATTATGGTGTTTTTATTTTCTACTCACACACGTATATATAAAATATATGTATATATATATATTTAAAATATGTTATATATTCTCCCTCTCTCTCTCTCTGTCTCTCTCTCTTTCTCTCTCTCTCTTTTGCTCTCCACTTATCCCTCAATATCTATGAAGAATTTGTTCCAGGATCCCCGCAAATACCAAAATCCAAGGATGCTCAAGTCTCATATAAAATGATGCAGTATTTGCGTATAACCTACATACATCCTCCCGTACACTTTGTATACTTTAAATCCTCTCTACAGTAGGCATAATACCTAATACAATGTAAATGCTATGTAAATAATTATAAACACAGTGTCAGTGCTGTGAAAAATATTGCCAGGGCGTGGCAAATTCAAGTTTTGCTTTTTGGAACTTTCTAGAATTTTTTTTTTTAATACTTCCAATCGGCAGTTGGTTGAATCTGTAGATGTAGAACCTGCAGATATGGAGGGCCAATTCCATATGTTTTATATATATATATATATATATATATATAGAGAGAGAGAGAGAGAGAGAGAGAGAGAGAGACTTCTTTGAGAGAAAACTAACTTTAAAATATAAGTGTACATTGGGATTCCCAGGAAAGGAACAATGAAAAGAAGAAGGGGGAGCACTAGCCATGCGAATGTTCCTGGGGAGGGCAGCCCTTAGCTAGGGATCCTAAGGTGCAAGTGTCAGCCGCTCCCGATGGCTGACCCCATATCCCCTTGGCCCACCCCCGAGTTCACCTTCAGTTCCGGTGGGCTAGTGCTTAGCACACTGACAGCTGCATACCTCAACACCACCTCTCTCCGCCTTTCTGAATGAGGGCTTTCTCCAGCACCAGAGGAACCACCATGGCAGAAATGAGGGCTGTGCACGTGCCCGGTCTCATGAGTCCCTTTTCACCAAACCTGATAGAGGTACTGTCACCGATGGGTAACCGACCTATCAGGAGCCAGACTGATACTGAGCTCTTTTGAGGAGACGGACCAAACATTTGATGTCAAGTTGATTACCAGGGACCCCTTCTACTCTGGAAGGAGCAGTGATTTATGGTAAAAGAAGTTTGATAAAGGCCACATAACCATGGAATTCACTGCTCTTACCATATAGCACCATCATGCAGAATCTCTTGATTGCCCTGGTAAGAGCTTTGAAATGGGCTCTCAAAGGCTCAGCTAAGGCTCTAGCTGGAGGAAAACACATTGTAGAGCTGGGGCACTGTCTTCCCAAATGCAGTCTATATGTGGAATCAACAGCCACTCACAATGCCATGTCCCATCAGCCAGAAGACAAATGCTAGGAACCAAGGGGGTGGCAGTGTCCTGCACTCCCGGCCCCTGCTTCGGGGATTTGTGCTTCCACGGCCACAGTTTTAGGTTCTGCAGCATCATAATCCCCAAGAGGAAGTAGAGGATGCTTCCACCAAGAGATATAATAAGAGTTCCACTTAAACCTAAGTTTACAACTGTCACCTGGTCATTTTGTGATCCTGATGATCGTAAGCCCACAGGCAAATAAGGAGCTACTTTACTGCTGGAGGGAGCCAAGCCACGAGAAACCAAGGTTGTGTCTTCGTGGCGGAGGCCAGAACGTGTACGGCAGTGGGTGAATTCACCACGGTGGAGGGGGCGGCATGGGGTATGGGTCTTGGTCCTTCCCCATCCAGTGAGAATTATGAGCAGCTGATTGCAGCAATCACAGACAAAGACAAGGTAACCGGGGCTCCGACACCTCAGGGATGAAGGTCTGGGCCATCCCATCAAGAAAGAAGCCTAGGCCTGAAATGATGGCTCAGAGTGAGAGCAACCTCGAATGAATAGAAGGACGTGTGTGTGTGTGTGTGTGTGTGTGTGTGTGTGTGTGTGTGTGTGTGTGATGGATCTCAAGTATGGCCTCAGATCCAGCTGCAACACAGGAACTGCAGCTTGTCGTGTGAGTGTTCCCGATTTTAGTCCTTTTCTCTTCTTAGAGACTGTGGCTGGCCACCACCCCGCAGCATAACAGAGTGGACGCGTGGATCTGAGCGATGCAAACAAGGAGCTACTTTACTGTTGCGGGGAGCCAAGCCACGAGAAGCTAAGGTTGTGTCTTCACGGTGGAGGCGGGAAAGTGTACGACAGTGGGTGAATTCAGCACGGGGCGGTGTGGGGTGTAGGTCTCGGTCCTTCCCCATCCCGTGAGAATTATGAGCAGCTGGTGGGCTGGAACACATCACGGCTGCCATTCCACCCCTCAACTCCTAGACAGTTTGAGGCAGGTTGTCAGCTGCCTTCCTAACTACTTGCCTCTCTTTGCTTATCTGCCTGAGGGTTTTCTCCATCCCCTTGAGGGAATTTGTGCAGCCCTCCTGCAGGGCAACCGCAAATGCCAGGGGTGTTGCACATCCAAAGATAACTCTCAATTCATGAAGGACAGAAGTTGATGGATAAATACTGCAGCTTCCTTGCCTCTGATGGAGGTCAATTCTAGGACATGTTCCACATGGTTTCTCCAGGGGCCCCCAGGGGGTTGAACTCAGTCCCTGACAGAGGTAAGTCCTCATTACTGCCCCGTGCATCAGCTTTGACCACTTCCCTCCCTCACTTTCCCTGCTGCCTTACTCTGTTCCTTGGGCTCACCTTCCCAAATGGAGTACCTGCACTCCAGCCCTTGCTTCCGGGTCTGCTTTTGGGAAAACTCCAGTTCAGACAGTGTTTTAAAAGTTAAAAACAAAAGCGCCAACAGGGAATGAACAGAGGCAGAGATAATACCCGGGAAACAGGAGTGGGCAGTGCAGAGATCACGGGCACATCCTCACCCAAAGTTCATATCAAGAACTGGAAAGAGAGACAGCAGGAGAACAGAGCGGCCCAGGACTCCAAGTGGACACCCTCTGCATGGATGGTGGCTTAGGTGGGGCACCTTCATCCACTCAATTTAGAAGAGAACTGATGGGAAGAATTCCAGGAAATCTTATGAGAGGGAAGTACATGAATAGGGCCTCAGGGAGAGCATGGGAAGTCTGCATTTATTCATCCGCTCATTCACTCAAATATTTATTGATGGCCCACTTCTTGCTGGGCATCATTTGAGGCCCTGGGGATACAGCTAGGAACAAACTAGCAAGACCCTGCCCTCATAGAGCTCCAGTTCTAGCAGGGGAAGACAGACAATAGACACAGTTAAATGTACAACATTAGATGTGTGCTATGATGAAAAATAAAGGTGGGTAAAAAGAATGGTAGGATTTGTTTAGCTTTGTTTCTGTTTTGTTTTAAGGTTAGGGGTCTCTTGGCGATTCTCTGATTAGGTGACATTTGCACAGGGACCTGAGTGAATAAGGAAGCAAACCGTGCAGCTTTCTAGGGGAAGAACAGGGAAAAGAAATGGCAAGGACAAGGCGCTGTCCTAGCCAAAACCCTCCAATTAGACCTGGAGCAAGCCATCTGCCTGATCAGCATATTTGTTTTCTATCTCTCAGGTAATAAATTACCACACATTAGTGGCTTAAACAGTACAATTTATTATTTGCCATTCTGGAGGTCAGACGTCTGACGTGACTTTCACTGAGCTAGAATCGAGGTGTCTGCAGTGCTGTGTTTCTTTCAGAGGCTCTAGGGAGCATCCATCTCCTTGCCTTCTAAGTTTCTAGAGGCTGCCTGCTCTCCTTACCTCATGGCCTCCCCTTCCTCCATCTTCAAAGCTAGTAATGCTTCGTCCCTTTGACCCTTCTTTTGTCCTCACATATCTCTCTGAGCACAGGCCTGGAAAGGTTCTCTGCTTTTAAGGACTCATGTGATTAGACTGGGCCCACCCAGATAATCTGGGATAGTCTCACAAAGTCTTAAACCTTAATCACATTTGCAAAGCCCCTTTTGTAAAGGTAACATATTCACAGGTTTTAGAGATTAGGGCGTAGGCATCCTTGGGGGCCATTTTTCTGCCTATCACAGAGAGTTTGGATGAAGGATGTGGGCAGGCTCGAGGTCTTTGCTGATATAATTAAAGATCTTGAAATGAGATCATCCTGGATTATCTGGGTGGGCTCTAAATCCAACAACAAGATTCCTACTAGAGTGAGGCCAAGGGAATTTTGACACAAAGAGAAGATGGTGATGTGAAGACAGAAGCAGAGTTTACAGTTACGCAGTCATAAGCCAAGGAATGCTGGCAACCACCAGAAGCTGAAAGAGGCAAGGAAGGATTCTCCCTTAGAAACTTCGGAGGGAGAGGGGCCCTGCCAACACCTTGATGTTGGACTTCTGGCCTCCAGAACTGTGAGAGAATAGATATCTGTTTTAAGACACCTAGTTTGTATATTAGAAAACTAATATACAAGTGCATCCAGTGTTACTGGATTCTCTCACTTTCTAAAATTAGGTAGAAGTCCAGAATTTTGTACATATGAAATCTTCTTATTTTTAAAGGTCGACAATGTTCTCAATGTTAAAACACTGAACCATCCAAACAAAACACATGTGCAGGTAAATTCTGAGTCACTGGTACCAATTTGCCATGTTTCTGCTAAATATTCACAAAGCCTTCCCAATGCTTAACCACTCATTAGTCAACTTTGACTTCAACACACATCCAAAAATCAGATCTTTTTTTCTTTATGGGCCTTGTTCTGGAAATAGGCTAAATTGGTCTCCAAAATCACAAGGTGGAAAATAAAAATCACTTGTTCTTTACATCCATCATTGTTCAACACTAAAAATGAGAAACATTCCAGATCCCCTGTTTGATACACTTAGGGATACAAACGCATCGATTAGTTTTTTTGAACTTGACATATGTCTTTCAACCCAAATCTGTGTCAGAGACAGATGCTAAATTTGGCCTGTTCAGACATCCACCCTCATTAAGAGTTTGGCCAGCAAACACTGGCTTACAGGCGCATGACCCTGTCAAAAGAAATCAGCTGTGAATCCATCTCAGCCTCCTCCTCTTTCCAGAGAGTTTTGAATAATTGCTGTTAGATTCATTCCTGTAAATAGTTTTAATTTGCTGTCTCCCCATTAGGATTTTTAGGTTGCTAAGTCATTTTGCCTGGATTCCAGGGTAATTTTTAAGAGGAAATAACAACTAATCTTCCCCATATTTGGGCTAGGCCTGGCCAGCAGGAGACTTGGGCTTCAGTCCCAGTTTGCCACTAAACAGCTGCATGACCTTGGCCAACTCTCTTCACCTCTCTAGTCCTCAATTTCCTGTAGCTGATCTCTGAATTTCCTTTCAGCTTTAAAAATTATTTGGACAGGGTAATTCAATTATGCAGTAAGATCTCAAATCTAGTTCATCTTTCTTCAGGTTTACCCAAGGGTAGGGAACGCAGGATGCTTGGCTTGCATTCATTCACCAACCATTCACTAGGCTTCTACCATGTGCCAGACGCTCTGCCAAGCGCTGGGGCACAAATCTGAATACAACTCCGGCCCTGCCCCATGGATCCCACAGTCTCTTGGGAGCTGGGGGTGCAGCTACAAAGAAATCAGCAAATATGATACAGGACTATGTTAGAGGGCTGCATGGAGCTCAAGGGAAGCCTTAGAAAGGCCAGGCAACTCACATGGGAAGAGTCAGGGGAGGGTCATTGAGGGGGTGGGGCTTGCAGGACCAGCAGAGGTTAGAAAGACAAAGAAGAGAAACAGCAGCCCACGCAAAAATATAAAGGAATAAAACAGTCCCCGGAAAGCGCACGGCACTCCGAGAATGGCCAGTAATTTTTAGCTGAATGAATAAAATGGGATGACAACAACACCACCTGAACTACATTTTCATTCATTCTTTCAAGGAACAGGATCCTCTAGATGTTGCCAAATAGATGTGAGCTAACAGTCTTACTAGTAAATGAAATCTGAGTAATGGGCACTGTCACAATGGCTCACAATGGACAATGTTCGTTTTCCACACACCCGTTTATATGAAACTTTAAAGTTCTTGGGTGCACAATAGACTCCCCCACCTTATCCTACCTCAAACTTTTGTGGCTTCTTGACTACACAACCCAAGTGCTGAAAATATTCACAGCACACAAACAGGAAGTTAAGGATAAGATAAAGCTTTTCAGCTTACTATAAAAGACCAAGAATACTGTATTTCTATGTGAAGGACACGTTCCTTCTAATTTGATAAGAATGAGAATCATAGCAACATACTGTGATTCCTTCTTCCTGAACATTCAAGCACATAAAACGCAAGATCTACAGACGATGACCTCGCATAATCTAAAGTGTGTTTACAAGTTGTCCCTAAAGCTGATCCTTTCAAAGGAATCAGGCAAAGAAAAAAAACTGTAAAAATAGTCAGCAGTCAATAGCTCTTCCTAAACCAGTTAAACGGCTACAGAATTGACCTGTGTACAAGAACTCTCTGGAACTTCTCATTAAAGAACCTCATCTGACCTTTGGTTTAGAACGAATGTGTTTTCAGGAAATTCAGCTGTAAGAAGGTGTTAGCATCTTGGGAGAAAGAGGATTGAAAAATGTACACCATCTATTTTCCTTAAAGTATAAAATCATAGCAAGCAAGTTAATTTGTGCCCATATTCCCAGAATGTTTATGGAACTGCTACGAGGTCAGTTCAAATATTTTTATTTTTTAAAAAATTCTGGAGAACTCAACAGGACTTCTTGTGACCTTCTTTTAAATGTTGGAAGGCATACTGCACAAAGGAAGCAGTCACAAACTGGTGAAGACACAAAAGAATGGAAACAACCACCAACTAAGCACACTTAGCAGAAAGCCAAGGCAGGGGGATCCTAACCTGTGGTCCTGCAGCACCTTTCCCCACTGCCTGCACCCGCTCCGATTTCTTTTTGCTTTATCATTGCTGAAGATGGGAATCTATTGTATCAGCAGTCATATGCATTCTATTGTATCTCAAGGGACTGCTGAATCCTCTTCTTACTAAAATTATTTGATCTCACTCATTTACCTCCCTTAGAGAGACCCCCAAAAAAAGGACCATTTAAAATACATGAAAAGACTTGACGTTCAGACATGTTTTATTGCTGGTGTGATCAGTGATTTAAGCTATTTCACGTACAAACCACGAACACTTGTCAAAAGGATGTTTTGCAAAACGAAATATTTTCTCTTAAACATTCCCTTATCTGCACCAGACTTAGCTGGATATGCCTTGACTCACGTGAATTTTGCTTTTTTCTGTTTCTCCTGAATAGTCATGATTTGATTTACCTTTAAAACTAATCGGTAAAATACGGGAACTTGAAAAAGCAAACATGAATCATACTTATTCTTTGGGTTTTATCAGGTAGAGCAGGCTGAAGTTAATTTTCTTTGTCTTCTAGGAAAACATTCAAGAATATTACCTTCTCGTGCCATTATCTTTAGTTTGAGGGAGCTCTTTATTCTTTTCCAAGGCCAATGCAGTGTTCTGGATCCGGGAGCTCTTAAACCCTCAGAAAGAGGTAATAAGACGAAGGACTGAACTTGTCCTTGCTGTATGTCCAGTGCCTCCCCCACCTCCAGCCAGGAAGCCACTGGCTTTAGGTCCTGCTTACTGCCTGTAACCTCCTGCAGGGCATAACAAAATCTCATTTCTCTCTGGACCTCCATCACCAGCTACATAAAGAAGCAGGTGTTCAATAACCGTTTGTTGAATCGATTAGTTTAGTGGCAAAAAAAGATAAAACGGAGAACAAAATAATAATAAAAAATAACAATAATAGTTAACATTTATTGAGAGCTGCTAGTGCCAGCCAATATTTTAAGTCCTTAAATATTTTTCAATTTGTTAATCTTATACAATATCCAAAGGAGGCTATTAGTATTACCAATATTAATGTCAATTATTATCAGTAGCCAATAGAAGATTCTGCTTCTATTCTCCCATTTTCAGATGAGAGAAATAGGCAGACAGGGTAGTCATTTGTTCAAGGTCACGAAGCTGATGAGTGATGGATCTGGGAGCCACACCCCCAGGCAGTCTGACTTCAGAGTCCATGCAATTAACCATGACGCTACAAATTGCCATGTATCCAAGGAGTTCATGAGTTCTATCAACTGCTATAAACTGTTGCCCAGACTTTGTGGTGCTTTCCTCATCACATTCCATCATAAGTTCCACTGGCCCACATTTCAACAGAGAAGTTCTGGGGGCACTTGAGGTCTCAGGATGGTTAGGTGACCCAAATCCTCATTATAAGTGTTATAGATATAGAGTGCCTCCATTGTGTAAAATGTCTTCCAACATTTAAAAGGCTGTCACAAGAAAAGGGAGTTAAATCAGTTCCATGTTCATCCAGAGAAGACAAAAAGGACTAGTGGTAGAAGTTACTGGAAGGCTGACTTTTCCCCTAGTCCTTTATTATTTCAAATATAGAGAAAAGTTGAGAGAATAGTAAAATGAACACCTCTATACCTATTCCTTTCAACAATTAACTTTTTGTCATATTTATTTTATCTACTATATATAAGCATATATGCTATTTTTCCTGAACCATTTTAAAGTTAGTTGCAGATATCATAATACTTCACCCTTATTTTTAAAATGCATCTCCAGTAATAAGGGCTTTCTCCTACATAATCACACGACCATTATGCACACCTAAGAAAATTAACAATAAATGAGAAGACGGATTTGATACAATATATAAAGGAATTTGTTCAGAATTAGAGCTTCCCCAAAATCAAATATGAAGTGAGTTCTCCATCGCTGGTAGAATGAGTTCATAACTACCTCTCAAGGAAAACATAGAAAGACTGTACATATCAGGACTTGCTTGGAATTCTAGGTCCTTCCTGGGTTTGAGTTACATAACTAAAGTCTCTTCCCATTATCTTATCCCAGGAGACAGAACAAAACCTAATCTACTTTTCTAGAAAGAAGTGTGCTTTTTCTCCTTCTGCCATCACCCCAGTACCTATTCTCTCATAATCCCAGGTATCTGCCCACTGGGGCCACCCAGCCGTCCTTCCTGGCTCCACTGCATAATTATTGACTCTTGAAGTTGGAAGATTCCATCAAGGCCACCTATGTTAGAGCCTGCTTGGCATCTTAAAAACAACCTTCCCCCACCCTGCACCCACCTTCCTCACTGCTCCAAAGCTGAATCTGCAGTAGCTCTTCAAAAGCTCCAAGCCCAGCCTGATGCTTGAACATTCTTCCTAGAAAGGGAAGTCTGAATGCTGGGTCCCACATGGGGTTATAGTTTATTGGCCTAAGCGCAAGGAAGGACAGCACTGATCTATGAGCCCAGAGTATGGGGTTGAGGATTATCCGAGTTCAGGGACAGTGAAATAGCTAGACCAAGTGAAGGGGCCATCCAAAAAGACTAGGCTGAAAGCCAGGCTCCCCCCTAGGCAACAGGACAGAAGCCATATTAGTCAGCGTTTTCCAGAGAAACAGAATCGATAGGATATGCATAGATAGATAGATAGATAATCATTTGTCAATTGATTGGTTGATTGATTGATTAGAAGTTACTGGTTCACATGATTATGGAGGCTGAGTAGTCCCATGATCTGCCATCTGCAAGCTAGAGACCCAGGAAGGCCAGCAGTGTAGTTTGAAAGTCGGAGAGCTAAAAAGTTGATGGTGTAGATTCCAGTCCAAGTCCAAAGGCTTGAGAGCCAGGATCTTTGCGGACAGGATGAGACCAATATCCAGCTCAAGCAGTCAGGCAGAGGGAGCAAATCCTCCCTTCCTCCACCCTTTTGCTCTATTCAGGCCCTCAATGGGTTGTATAAAGCCATATTGGGAAGGGCTGTCTGCTTTACTCAGCCCACCAATTCAAATGCTAATCTCTAACAGAAACACCCTGAGAGATACACCCAGAAATAATGTTTAACCAGCTACCTGGGCACCCCTTGGTGCAATCAAGTTGACACATAAAATTAACAATCACAGACACCTAGGATCCCAGAGGTTGAGAGAGAAGGGTTGGGGGCAGGGCCTAGTAAGAGATGCTAAGCTGTTAGCAAGTCACTCTTGATTAGTGTCCACACCCCCAGATGAGTCAGGAGGAAGCTAAGGGAATAGAAGCGAGTGGTTGCAATGAAGCCCAACTTGCAAAAAGAGGTACATGAGCTAGGGGAGCAGGAGTTCAATCTTCTAATCCAGGGAGTCTGATTAATTTCAAGATGCTCTACTCAGAGCCCAGCCCACTCTGAGGCACTCTGCCTTTCCTATCCCCTACCTTGTAAGCTGAAGCCACCTTGCCAACCAGAGAGAAGAAATGACTAAAAACTTTGAGCAGGGGCTAAATATCAGTGGAGGAGGAAACAATGGGATAAAAAAGACAGAGATGCTGTAGTAGAGGGAGGGAAAAGGCAGAAAGAGAGAAATTCCAGAAGAGGTGCTGTCTGCTGACCGGGAGGGATGGTCACACAGCATATTAAAGGAAAAAAAAAAATCTAGGGTCTGACAGAACACAGGGGAGGCTGACAGGCCAGCAAAACCAGACTCAGTTCCCCTCCTGCTGTGAACAGGATGATAACTCTTGAATCAGAAATAAAGAATGAATTGAACATTCTCAAGATTGCAGGTGTGGGCTTGACCACTAACAGGAAGACCACTGTGTTACAGATGACACTGCCAGTCTCTTGTACATGGGGCATAGTGCAAAGCTACTAAGAGCTTTTCAGAGGTTATCACAGGAGAAAAACAACTTCATACTCAACTATTCCTCCAGAAAGAAACCAGAAATTCACTTGTGTATTTTATTCAGAAAATACCACCTTGTCTTTGTGTCTTACCTTCAATAAATGATGACTGGACAGAGACAGAGGTGGAAACGTGGATGCTTCTGAACTTCCCCTTTCCTTCTTCTCTGGCTATAGCAAGGAGAGAAGACGAGAATGAGCCCGGGGTCTAGAGGAAGCTGGGAGAGGAGGCTGCCTCTCAAGCTGCGTGTCAGGAGAGACCTGAGCCCCAAAGATTGTGGTCTGCCTTCCTTCAACACACTCATGGCGGCTCTGCAATGCGCCGGCTTGGCTGAACTACACTTCCCAGAATTCCCTTTTCTGCACGTTTCTGGGTAGGGTGGGCCATAAGAGACATTTTGGTGTGAGATTTGGAGAGCAAAAGTGAAGAGGCAGTCATATCGGTTCCTGTGCTAGCAAGGTGGGCGCCTGCTCTTGTGTATCATTCTGTCTGCCGACCCACCTCCTTGTCAGGCAGCAGCCAGCTCTGCCACTGTCCCCTGGTCCCCTGGGTCCTGCTTCAGCGTTCCTTCTCCTGGGCTAGGTGTGTGTTTAGCTCCTTCGTGCAGGGCGCTAACTTCTCCTGCAAGATACCACATCATCAAGGTTGGAAGCAAAGAGAACTGACTTGAATTCCAGTCAGTCTTCGTGGGTTCCAGCTTGCCCTTGCTCTCTCCCACTTGACATCCATCTCCCCTTCCCAGCTACCGGCCCTGTGAACTTCAAGCTCATGATTAGACACAAAAAATATATCTCATGCACAAGTAAGATATAGATATAGGTATAGATATAGATATAGATATAGATATACATGTATGCTTCTCTGATTGAACCCTGACTGATTCAGTTCTCAGAGGAGAGTTCCAGATCCTCCCCAGGACACGCTGCTCAACGTTTTCAAGGTCACATTAATTTTCCACCAGATTGTTATCAGCAAACCATTTTACCTGCTCCCCTGTCAGGAGAAATAAAAACACAAGAATGCAGCCATTTCGAAGAATTTTCTCAAACATCTCCAAGCTGACAACTTGTATTAAACATTCTATGTCTCATTCCAAGTAGAAGAAGTTAATGATTCCCAAGCTATACGTGTTTTTGTTGTTGTTGTTTTTAATCTCTCTGAGCAGTGAAAAGCCCCTTGTTAACTGCGCAATTTTGAGCAAGTAACTTCAACTCTTTGTATTTCATTTCTTCATCTGTAAAATGGATCTGTAAGAGGATTGTTGTGATGATTAAAAATAATGGCAGTAAAGAAATTTGTATAGTATCTGGTACAGAATCATTATTCCATTTGGAAAAAAAGGAGAGAAAGCAAGGAGGTCTTGAATTTTGCGTTAAGAAAAGAGAAACTTAGCCATCTAGAAGAGAACTTGGAATCAAAAGATCAGGCATAGATGCAAAGAAAGAGCTCAGGAATTTTTCTAGATTTACTCTAGGGGCTGGCTAAATAAACTTTGAAAAGCCTTTTATTTTAAGAAGGAATAATCAGATGAAGACTTCTTTAGTTTGTTGAGTAATTGTGCTTAAGAGACAGGGGCACCTGCTTCTAGAGGTCACAAGAAAAATGTAAGAACTTCAGAATATTGAAAGAGAAAGTAGTATTTTATCCTTTTAAAAATTAATTTTAGAATTTATTTTATTGATAGTTTTAAATGGGAACAATTGCTTATCGTACAAAATTTAAGATATACAAAAATACGTACAATGAAAAGCAGTCCTCCTTCCCCCATTTTCTGTTTCCTCTATTACCCATTTCTTGCATATCCATTCAGAGACAGTCTATACACGTATAAATACACACACATACACACACACAGACCCATCTGACAGAATACAGGTCAAATAGACATGTATGCTTTATATAATTATACAATATGTATTTCATATATTGTTTACTTTTGTATAGTTTATTCTACATATTCTTCTCTACTTTGCTTTTTATACTTCACAATGTATCCTGGAACTTCATTTCAGTACAAATATGCCTGCCTCATTCTTTTTAATGGTTGCATAATATTCGGTTTTATAGATGTGCAAAAAGTACAATAATTTTTGACCTGTACAATTACCATGTTGCCATTCTTTCACTATTAAAATAATGCTGCAATGAACAGACTTGTACACATTATTTCACATGTGTGTGGCTATATCTTAGGTTGAATTCCCGGAAAAGGAAATTGTTGAGTCAAAGGATTTGTATGCTATTTATAGACATTGTTAATATAATTTTGTTAGAGATTTTATCAAGTTTTACTCCCACTATACAGTTCTCTGTTTCCCTACACTAACAACATTGTGTTATCAAAAATTTCATATTTACCAATCTGGTAAAAGATATAACTCATTTTAGTTTTAAGGACATTTCTCTTGTCATGAGTAAAGACTGGATCTTTTCATATTTTAAGAGTTATATAAAATTTTATTTTCTGTGAATTATCTGTTAACATGCTTGCCCAATTTTCCACTGGTGGTTGGTCTTCCTTATACCTATTTGTAAGAAAACTCTTTATACTAAAGAAATAAGCCCTCTGTGATATGAATTGTAAATACAGTTTGTCTTTGGTCTCCTGACTTTGTGGTGTTTTTATCAGGCAGAATTTTTTCAAACAAGTTGTATTTTTATATCCTATTTTGCTCCTGAAAAGTGCTGATCTACCAAGCTTCCTGAGAGCTCAAATGTTTATTCATGAAAACCTAGATTAAAACTCTCAAATAATATTAATTTAATAAAATGTTGCTTGGATTTGACCTAAGATTGAAACCATAGGTGGACAAATTTCTCCAAAAATGTTTATATCCTAGGAAAAGCTTGAAGGATTCCATAAATAAGTATTGGAGAAATATAAAGAAATGTCCAGTTTGGGACAAAAACCAACTTATTAAGCATTAGTTTAATTAGACCTTTCTGTTTCAACTATCAGTATTATTAAGGTATCTGTGCTAAATACTGAACCAGAAAGTATTAATTTAACAAATTTATTAAAACTCTTATTAGTGTAAAAAAAGTAACTATAAAAGAGCCACAAGCTACAAGGTACACTAGTAACCCACAGGAAGAAAAGCCCCAAACGTAAAAGCGCATGTCCGCAATCATTTCACAAAGCTACATTCTCCTCAACACACTTCTCACAGCCTGTCCAGAGAAGCTTCTGCTGAGAAGCAAAGGGCAAACCACCTCCAGAAACCAGAGCATTTGGACTTGTGTGACGTCTCTGACTTCACAAAGGCATCTCAGTGAGTGTTGTCCCCTGAGATGGGAGGAAAATGGAGTTAATTCCTGTTCTCTAATTGTAAAACTCAAGTGCTGTCCCAGAGCCAAACTGAGAGAAGGATACAGGAAGAAAGATATAGGCAATCCGGGGCAAAACAGGAAGGGCAAGAGGGTTCCGCAGACTTGAATGGACCACAGACAAACCCAGCAGGTATTCAGAAAAGAAAAACAACATCTCTCCCCTCTGACCAAGTCGCATTGCTGTCCTAGGAAGGCAGCCATCGTTTAGCAAGCGCTCTCTCTTCCTAGGTTCTCCTTGGAGAAGGGTCAAACCCTCAGCTAGGGAGCCCCGTGTCTGTGGCCTCAGAGACCTCGAACGACTGTTTCCGTTTGTGCCTGGTGTTGTCACAGATGCTGCTGGTTCCCTTGCTGACTCCGGCTCAAGGGCCCATTGCCATCCCTCCAGAATGACTTCCCCTTGGGGTCCCTTTCCAGGTTCTCTCAACTCTGGTTCCTGAGACAGCCTTTTGGTTCGTGGTCTTCCATTTTTCAGTAGCTGAAGGAGACACTGTCAGGAGGTGCAAGGAAATATGTTGTGGACAGGACCTGCTTTTTACCCCCCTCAGCCAGCATGAAGCCAGAGAAAGCAGTGTTCTTTTCATGGCTTCACTCTGGGTCGGTGGGGGCCGAGGGAAGCAGTGGAGTAGGCTCTTCTGTAGCCAAGGACAGAGGAAGCTGTCTAAAATCAATATACGGAGTTGTCTCATACCATCAATTCTCACTTTCAATATTGTAACCAGACCTTCTGCCCCTTTCCTTCTCTGCCTGCCCTTTCAGCTGGAAAGCACTGTGGATTTCACAGAACAGCGAGCATCTGAGAAATATTGGGACTTAAGGAAATGGTAAATTATGCAGATGCTGTTGATAAACTGGGTCTCTAAAGCCAGCTGTCTGTCACTATGCCAAAGCCTTGACTCAAACAAATGGTCATAGCTCGTACAGCCGGCAGGAACCCTGGAGACCATCAAGTACAGACACCCTTCTTACAGATGAGGCAGAGAGAGTAAAGGTGCTTAAGTGTCTTGTCCAGGGTCATTCAGCTGCAATTGGCAGAGCCAGGATGCTGAGCCAGGTCTTTTGACTGGAGGTCCTGTGCTGTTGCCATGATCCGCATATGAAGTGACTGCAAATCCAATGGCACTTGCAGCCATGAGCAACTGGCTGTCCATAGGCTGGGATTTTGTGAAAGGATTGCTGCACCCTTCTTTGACCTAGCCTCAGCAAGGGAAATGTCATACACACACACATAAATACACACACACACACACACACACACACACACACCCCTTATGTACAGTGCCTTCTCAGTCCTCAAGTCAGAAAGCAAACCCTGGACTTCCTGGTGGCTCAGTGGTTAATAATCTGCCTGCTAATGCAGGGGACACAGGTTCGAGCCCTGGTCCAGGAAGATCCCACATGCCGCGGAGCAACTACGCCCGTGTGCCACAACTACTGAACCCTTGTGCCGCAACTACTGAAGCCCACACACCTAGAGCCAGTGCTCCTCAACAAGAGAAGCCAGCAGTGAGAAGCCCGCGCACCGCGACGATGAGTAGCCCCCGCTCGCTGCAACTAGAGAAAAGCCTGCGCACAGCAACAAAGACTCAACACAGCCAAAAATAAAGAAATAAATTTATAAAAAACAAACAAACAAACAAACCCTTAAGCCTTTGGGCTTCTAACAAGTTGTGCACAACCCTCCCTAGCCAGTAATTGGGAGGTTTCTATAATATCAAACAATATATCAGCCATTCATTTGTCTAAGACAGTGAAAAATTTGACCAATCCGAAAAAGTCACCTTTACATGTAACTCCATTGTAATTGCTCAGAGGAGTTCTCAGGTTTTGAGAATTTCAGATGGTTTAATAAATACTTCTTGCTGTTTATCTTTTGACTTCGGTGACTCCCAGATGAGCTTTGTCCAAAAAGAAAAAAAAAAAAGATTTAGGAAAAGGAAAAATTACGGACTTTCAGCTAAAAGGCTGGATTTAAAAGTTTTATTTGGCTCACATCGTGTTTGGCCTGGGAAGCAAGGGTTTTCCCTCAATTCTGGTCTAGAATTAAATGTCTTACCATTTTTCCAGATATCTCATCTTTTCTTACAGATGTCACTATAATAGTAAATTTGTTGGAGTAAGACATAGGACTGGCGGGGAAAGGTCAAAGGGCACAGAGAATCCCATTTCTTGAGCAGCAATCTGGTCAGGCATGGTCACTTACTCTTCATACATTGGTAGCTGGCAGTCAGTGCTGGCTGTGAGCTGAGACTCCCACTTACAAGGGAACTAGAAATTCATCATTTTCCTAGCTCCCAAGGAAAAAGCAGGGCTCTGCTGCCATTGAATAAGGGGAGTTCCAGTATCACCCGCAGATGCTGTGGGCAAAATAAAATCAGATCTTACCAATCCACTACGGTCTTCCCCGCTGATGACCCTTTCTCAGATAGGAAAGTTACCTGCCACAAGGGAAATGTGCTGTCATCCACCCCAGAGAGGCATTTCCTCTCTCTCCTTGTACTCAGAGCATTACTTGGATGGCAAGGTTGGTGGGCTGGCAGTTGGAGGATGAAGGGGAGGGGAGCAGGTCAGTGGTCTGTGCTATCATCACCACCATCACTCTCTCAGCCAGCACTGGTTGTCACTGGGTCCGCACGGGACCTTTGGCGGCAGCTCCCTCCTCGATAAAAGCAGCCCTCGAGGCTCAGAGGCTCAAGACCTCTCTGAGAAGGACCCCGTCTCTGAGTGTGTCTGACGACACTTTACTGATTATGTGATGAGGAACTGGGGAGCCGGGTGTCCTGTCTTCCTGTCTTCTGGCTCCTGGACACACCAGAGTAGTCTATGCACTCTGGCTCTACACTTACCTTTGCACTTTTACCTCTTCCCTCCTCCATGCAATCCAGTTAGAGAATCAGATCTTAAATCAACCAATCTGTAACTGGATAGGAAGGAGGGGTAGGTACAATCTACTGGCTGTCATGATTGATCTGTTTTCTAAATCTTAAAACACTTTATTTCAACTTAAAAATATATAAATGTACCATTTAAATTGTATACAATATATATTGTATATTAAATATATAATACGTAATCATAAAAATAGAAAAATATATATATAAATATACAAGGTATTTGTCAATGTGTAGGGCCATGGCCTTTTCTTTTGGTGTGAGTACATTATTTGATGATCTGTAAAATCTGTCTGACACCAACCATACCCATAATTCATTGCCTGACATTCCCAACTTCAATTTTTTAAAGATGAACAGAAATTTAAAGACACTTCCGTATCAGTTAAAGAATAAAATTTTTGAATTTCTATTACTTTTTTTCCAGCCCTTGTCTAATACACGTAGTTATAGCTTATCTTTAGTTTGTGGCAATGAATATTTTGTGAGGTCTACAACAGTGGTCATAAAATAAATAGAACCATAACATTTTCTATCACTGATTTCATGTGTGATCATGTTTCATTTAACATTTGTAACTTTTGTTCCCTCTGAGAAAGGCACACTATAAAATGGGGAGAGAAATTCAAATAAAAACTGGTACACAAACGTTCATAGCAACACTGTTAAAAATAGCTAAGAGGTGCAAATTACCCTAATGTCCAGCCACTGATGAATGGATAAACAAAATGTGGTCTGGCCACATGAGGGAATATTATTCAGCCATAAAAAATGAAATACTGATACATGCTATAACATGGATGAGCCTCAAAAATACTATACTAAAAAGAAGCTAGACATAGAAGGTCATGTATTTTATGATTCCATTTATATGGTATATCCAAAATAGGTAAAACCATAGAGACAGGAAGCAGATTAGTGGTCGTCAGAGGCTTGGAAGAAGGGTGATGTGGGAGAGACTGCTTAAGGGGCACAGGGTTTCCTTTCAGGGTGATAAAATATTTGGGGACTAGATAGAGGAGGGGGTTGCACAACATTGTGAATGTACTAAATGCCACCGAGTTGCACACTTTTAAATGGTTAATTTTAGGTTATGTGAATTTCAACTCAATACAGAAAAAGAATGGGAGAGAGGGAATAGGTCCTAAGAACTTAGGAATAGGTGTCCCCCAGCACACTCCCACTTGCACTCATGTGGTACACGTACATGTACATACATGAGTGATGTCGGTGACCTAGGGCTTCCTTAGCAGTGGGTCCTTCTGCCTTCCCAGAGGTTACTGCACAGTTACTCCTTCTTTCTGTACCAGGGGCCTATTGATCTCTCAGACCCTTAGCACCACTGTAACCATCTTATGATCGTCAATTTCTCCCTACCCAGACTAAATCCCATTCTCCTCTCCTCAAAGTCTGCACTAAAGGGATTGCCAGGATCCAGCCTTATTGGCCATTTGGGACACTCTCCTGAGATGACCCCAAGAGGTCTCACTGGGCCATTTCCCGCTCCATGAAAGTGACCAGTGGCGTAAGCTGCATATCCCTCCCCCATTTGCATTCACTGAAGGACATTACTTCCTTTCCCGAGCACAGATGGGCCACATCTGGAGATGAACACACCAACTGCTTCTCCCAAAACGTAGATGTCGTAAGCTAAGCCCTGCTGGTGCTGCACACATTAGCCGCACTGCCGTGCCCGGAATATGTATCTCAGGATTGGGTGGGCTCAGCGACCTCTGACTGAAGCTGCCAAATGTTCCACAAGAAGAGGAAGAAAAAGAACTCCAATGGGACAGCTGAGCTCTGAACAGGAGTTTCTCCCATCCTTATCTCTGGGAGCCCTACATAAAGCAGATCCTGCCCTGGGAGCCCATCATGAGATGCGGTGAGCCTCGGAGAGGGGGATTGAGGCTAACAGAAAGCAAATGTCTACTTTGGCAACATCCGCAGCTGACGTCAGTGTATTTTTCTCTCCATTGTTAATGAAAAAAAGGTTATAAGAAGACAGCTCTGTGGAACACGCTAAATACAAAAATGTTCTGTTTGACTCTGGTCATTTGCACTTCCTATGATAAGCAGCATATGGCAGCAACCCTATTGTGTGAATGTACTAAATTAACAATTTAAAGATCTTTTCCACAAAAGTTTATCTGCTGGGGAAGAAAATGGCAAAGGACTAAAACAAAAAGAATGACTCCAGCAAAGACACAAATATATGTTTGAATGTACATAATGAGCTTGATTCTGTTTGTAACCTGGTGTCCCCAGATTCCCTAGGTTTCTGGTGTTACCCTTTAACATCCAAATGAAATGGCTGGAACCCCCATCCCACGTGCTGTGGGAAAGACTCCAACCCCTGCCAGGAATTGCTGGGGGAGCAGGGGGAGATTTTCATTCTGTAGACCCGTCCAGGCTGAGCCTTCTTTCCGGCCATCACATTCAGCTCTACAGAGGTCGCCCTCTCTCACTGTCCCATCTCATGCCTTGCTGAACACAACCCAGCGCACTTTATCTCCCAAAGAATCACGAACCCAGGGTTGTTGTGCATCGCCTGGTTTGACTAAAAGTTGGGGACGTAGGAGGAACTGCCAATACAGTAAGGTAAATGGCAACAAAGAAAACTGTATTAGACATCCCTTGGTTGTTCCCTGGGATAGGGAATTTTTTCCTGCTGGTCATGCTCTGTCCCCCAGACTGCAGCTTGTCACCAACGTCTTGCCTTCCTCTACCCTCCTGAGACCCTTTTCCTCTGAACTCGAGTCCCCAGCTTCAACCCTCCTAAATAGCGCTTACTTTCTGACATAATGCCGTTACTCACCTACCACATCGCACACATGCGCGCACACACACACACACACACACACACACACGCTAAACTATTCTCTGGGTCTAACTTTGCATCTCCAAATACCCCCAGTTAGTGTGCTCTTCTAAACAAAGGATCTCCTCCTCCAAATCTCCACCTTTTGATAGCAGAAAACCCTCACAGAAGCTTTCAAGTTCCAGGATTTCCATCACCAACCTATATCACAGGTTATACCATTAGAGGGAGGGACAGGGGCAGTTTTTTGAACTGTGCAGGGAAAGGTGCAGGGGGGGTTGCCTAATCGAAACTGGAATCATATTTGAGGGAAAGGGATGCAATGGGTACTAGGTAGGCAACCAGTAGTTTCCCCTAGGTTTCTACCTCAGATCTTTGTAAATGGGGTAGGTGTGTGTGAATAATAACAGATTTCCCCTTAGCTAGAACAAGTCTGGAAATATTGTGGGAGCATACTGCTCTGGAATCAAAGGAGATTTTATGGGCAATAGAAATGGATTATGCAAAAATATTAAGGAATCTCTAAACAGATCAAACAAGCTCCAAAACCCTGCATTCAAACTAACATATGGAATGATGTTTATGCCTCAAGCTTGAGAAATAATGTTTTGTTTAACTCAATATGGAGGTGTACGATGAGAGTAACAATAATGGATTTGTGTGGATTGTGAACAGTAATGAATTTGTAGTTTTTCAAAACTGCATTCTAATGTGTTGTCTCATTTGATCATGCTTAAATGTGCTACAACTAAGGGAATCATTCTGCCAGTTTAATTTTTTAAATATTTCATTTTCATTGATTAAGCCACCATTTTATGGAGATATTCAGCCTCCTCAAGTGCATTCTGACTTCGAGAAGCTGGTTAAGACTGCCCTGAGAGCAATGAGGAAGAAGCAATGGCTGATGATTTCAATCTGTAAAAAGGAAGAAAGATCAACCATTTTTATAGTTCTTCCTAGAGGAATCGCATTAAAACTAAATAATCTTATGTGAGTACTGGCAACAATTTTTCCTCTTCACGAAAGAGTTGCTGCTTCTGAAATTTGGGGGAAAGTCATAAAATATCTACTAATTAGTTTTATTTTTAAATATTACTTAATCAATCTAAAATGTTTTAAAATTATTGATTCCCAATATAGCCAAGCCAATCTTTTACCCTTAGCAAAAAAAAAAAAAAAAAAAATCAGATGAAAATATATTAGAAGCATCCAACTGAAAAGAAATTGTTTATGAATATGATGCCACAGAAAATAGTAATCTCAGGGTCCTCCTACAAAAAAGTCCACAGTTCAACAGCTATATCTAACTTTCAGTACATCAAATACATCATTCAGTTCGTCAGAATGAAATTCTCAGAATACTCATTCATTTCCTTTGGAGTATAGCAAATCCCTTTAGAATGTTTATTATACCGTTGAAGGACATTTACACTAAAACAGGTCAAAAATTTAAATTCAGAAAGTCAAAAACTACCATGAATTTGTAATAGCCTAAGACAAATTTGGCTACCTAGAGTTCGTGGGATGTTCTCTGTAAGTTAACTTCCATCTGTGTACACTGTGAACAAATTAAAATTTCCACAAAAGCAAATAATTTTGACATCTCCAATTCATGCATTCTCCTGAAAACTCATGACTCTAGCAGATCCAAGGAAAGAAACCACTGAGAAAAGGCTGTCATAATTTTAGGAAGAACATTTTACAGTTTGTGTTTCACTTCAATTATCTCTTTGCTTCTTATGGATGTTTGATTTATTACTGCTGTCAAGAAAACTCCTCAGTTTCTAGTAAGAAGCTGAAGAAAGGCTGAGACGCCCACATCCCAGATGTCCAAGGTTCCAGACACATGGCATCTGTGAAAATATGAGTGATAAAGCTCTGGTTTCCAATTTTAGTTGATGAAAATCAAGCTTTCAATTTTTCCTATCCATCTAGTGGTTATATCCCTTTTTGAACTTTATATTTTAAAGTTAAAAACTCCAGGAATATTGTAAACCAATGAGCCAAAGACTTTATTTGAAGAAATAAAATTACTTTTAAAAGTATCATTCTTTTTAAAAGTATCACATAATAACAATACCCCAAATCCCTATGAAGCAGATTTAGGAAAACAATCCAAATCTCAAATAACCCCAAATCTCCAGAGATAAACACATTTTTCTCAGGAAGGGAAAGACAGAAACACTGGAAAGCAAATCTATATTCAAAAAGTTTCAATCTGAAGCATTCTGCCTAATGAAGTCTCAGAGGCTTATTCAGAAGACTTTATATCTACTAATAATCATAGCCATCAAGTTTCCAGAAGGTATACAATTTTGCATTTGTCAGAAGTTTTCAGGTTTGTACATATTCTGGGGAATACTGAGTCTCAGTCTTAGTTTGGGGGTCATTTGGGGAGACTATGGTTGGAGACCAATAAATACGTACCCTGAGGGGTTTTACAAGTGGTTCCGGGCTCTCCATGTGCCTGTACTGGACACTGTTAGCTCCCTGCACAGAATTCTTTCTTCCTTCTTCCTTCCTACCAACTTAGGTTGAGCTCCCGCAGTAGCAGACCCTGAGGCAGGGATGTGTGGGCTAGGGGTTTGTCTGAGAGGTGATATGAGGAAACACTGGTAAGAGTGTGAGGACGTGACACAGGAAGGGAAGGGAAGGAAGTAAATACAGTGTGTTGATGAGCCGATTATCACTGTGAGCAACGAACTCGGTACCCCTGGGGACCTAAAGGAGATGGTGGAACATACTTAAGAGTTTTCCCTCCAAGGGACAACATAAATTCTCATCCATCAGTGACTGAGGGCTGCTTCCAGGAGAATCAATTCCTCAGCACTTTTCAGTCTGCCCCACATGCAAGCCAAACACGTTCTTATGAAATCCCTCAGATAGAGCAAATTCCAGAGAAATCCCTCCGAGAGAGAGAGAGAGAGAGAGAGAGAGAGAGAGAGAGAGAGAGTAACAGACACTTGCCTAGGAAGTTATCAGCATGCATCAAAATGGTGCCTGACAAGATGAGGGCAGGTATCAATCATCTCTGCTACACTAAGCAAATACCAATTTTGTCCAGATGTCCACTGCTCCCCAAAACACTATTGCCTCAGGAGAATGAGGCACCCATAGCTTTAAGGAGACTGATATAAAATAATCTCATTTACATTTACTGTGATTTCAGAAATGGACCTGAAATTTATGACAATTAAGTTATGGTTAGAGGTCATCAGAAAGGAAGGAAGATTCTAGGGAAAGTTTCTTTCTGTTAAAACAGACTGTTAAAAATACATTGTCTCTCTTTTTCCAGGGACAATGTCACGTCTGGTGGTGAGTGCTGGAGCTGCTGCAGCCATTTTGCCACTTAATTGAGGAGGAAGCCAGCATTGAGAAGAGTTGTAAAGAACCTGTTCCTGACATCATTGGGCACATGAATCCACCGAGCCTGAATCCTGTCTTACTTCTGCACAGCTATTAATGAGGTATTTCCTTATGTTTAGGCCAATGTGTTTTAAGTTTTCTGTTTCTTGCTGCAAAAAGAATCCTCAACAATATTACCTATAGACTGAACAGGTAATATGAATTACTCATATAATTTCTACTACTTCCAGTGCTGTTGAGATTGAAAAATATTCATTCACAACTGTTACTAAAGTATTGATAATATCGATCCCATTTATTTCCTCAACCAAGAGCTAATAAAAATACCACAATTTGTAAGAGGGTTCATATAAATTTTTTATCTTAAAGAAGGATCCTTGCACTTGAAAAAATAAAAAACCATGGCTGAAGATAATGAGAAATATGCTATTTCATGGTTACAAAAGACCAACCCATTCTTAACATTTATATAGACTTTATCATTTATAAAACATTTTCACACCATGCTCTCATTGCTTTTACAGCAAAGTTGTAAAGAAGTTTAAGCTAGTATTTTTATCATTCCCAAGTTATAAACATGTATATACATGAGGAAAGTGGGGCTCCAGGGTGGTAAGTGACCTGTTCATAGTCTTACAACTCTTAGGAACTTACTTACTCCGAGTCTCAAACTCAGCTCCTCTGATTAGAAGTACCAAAGTGTCTTCTTAGCTGTGAAGCCTGATAGCTAGTGAAACCTTATGCATTCCATCCTCTGTCTTTACTGGCCAGAAAAATCACCTACCGCTTTTAGTTAAGGAGGAGGAGATCCTATTAAGAAGTAAGACACCAGAATAGAAGTATACAGTGCAAATGAATTTCCAAGCACTTCTGGTAAGCAATTATACTTAAAAGGGCTGCTTTGAGGAACACTGGAGTGTTCAACAGCCATCAACTTGCTTTCTGGAAATTATGTTGAGGGGGAAATTTCATGAAATTTTCAAACAAACAAAAAAATTATACTTAGAAAGAGATAGTTTTCCTTGATTTAGGCTCACCCTGGGTTTACATTTCTGCATTGTTCTATAGTACTTTAATTCATTTGGTTTTATTTCCATTTTATAATTCAAAGAGTAATACATGCTTGAAACACACAACATGAAAAACTAAGAAAATAGTTTTTTGATTTTTTAAATGCTTATAATAACATAAAAGAAGGCATGAATAAATGAAAGCATAGAGCATGTTCCTGGATAGGAAGACAATATTGTTAAGAAGTCAATGCTCATTCAATTAATATATAAATTTAATGTAATTTCCATTGAAATCTCAATGGGATTTGTTTTTGTCAAAACAATTCTAAAGTTTTTATCAGTCAGGTTTAAGTTGAATTCTGATTAATAGAAAAATCCCAAATAACAGTGGCAAAAACAAAATTAGACTATTTTTCTCTCAAGTAGGCAGAACCCCGAGGTAAGAGGTATAGGGTTGACCTAACCCTTCTTGTATCTGGGGATTTGGCTCTTTTCACCTTATTACTCTGTCACTCCCAGTGAGTGGCTTTCCCTCGGGTCCAAGATGGCTGCTCAAGCTTCAGCGGTGATTGTCTGCAGGAGGAAAAAGGAAGGGGCGGGGAGGACGTGTCTCTTTCCTTCAGAACTCTCCCCAGAAGTTGAACACACCACTTCTACTTAAAATCCATTGGCCAGATATGAATCATACAGCCACACTTAACTTCCAGGGAGGTTTGGAACTGTAGTCATTATTCTCGGCAGCAGGTACTCACTTAAAAACTGAGGGTTTTATTAGTATAAAAGAAGGTGAGAGTGGTTTTTTAAAAATATTTTATCTTTTATTTTTATTGGGGTTTTTTTTGGCCACACCACGTGGCATGTGGGATCTTAGTTCCCCAATCTGGGATCGGACCCACACCCCCTGCAGTGGAAGCGTGGAGTCTTAACCACTGGACCACCAAGGAAGTCCCAAAAATGGGTTTTGAAGGACAGTTAGCAATGTCTATCATATCACTTGCCTTCTCTATATTAAATAGCTACAATTATTAAATTATACCTACTGAAAAATTAAATAACAGATAAATTGATCAAAATATAAATCTCAAGAGTTTGTAAGAATTTAGTATATGATTTTTAAAAGGCAGTGGAAATTATAATCTTGGGGAGAGAGACTTTTAAGTATGATATCAATGTCAGAAACATGAAAAACTACTAGTTTTGACTATATAAAAAATTGTAATGCAAAATTTCTATACACCAAAAATGACCATAAAATAAAACAAAGCAAAACAAAATTAAAATCCAGAGGAAAAATCCCAGCATATGGGATGGGGAGAAAAGGGTTACTACTTTTAATATTTAAAGAGCCCTTAAAAATGAGCGATGGCACTATTTACAAAAGCCAAGACATGGAAGCAACCTAGATTTGCCTATCAACAGATGAATGGATAAAGAAGATGTGGTACATATATACAATGGAATATTACTCAGCCATAAACAAGAATGAAATAATGCCATTTGCAGCAACATGGATGGACCTAGAGATTATCATACTAAGTGAAGTAAGTCAGAAAGAGAAAGACAAATACCATATGATGTCACTTATATGTGGAATCTAAAATATGACATAAATGAATGTCCATGAAATGGACACAGACTCACAGATATAGAGAACAGACTTGTGGTTGCCAAGGAGGGGGTGGAGGAGGGAAGAATAGGGAGTTTGGGATTAGGAGATGCAAACTATTATATATAGAATGGATAAACAACAAGGTCCTACTGTAGAGCACAGGGAACTATATTCAGTATCCTGTAAGAAACCATAATGGAAAAGAATATGAAAAAAATATATATATATATATCATTTATAATATATATACTTTTTCATATTATTTTCATATTCATAAAGTATATAAAAAGTATATGTATATCTGAATCACTTTGCTCTATAGCAGAAACTAACACAACATTGTAAATCAACTATACTTCAATAAATAAATTTTTTTTAAATTACTGATGGCAGACCTCCACTTCCAGCTGATATGGAATAACAAGAACTAGATTTACCCTCTTACATGAAACAACTAAAAACCTGGACAGATACATGGTGCAGCAGTTTCCAGGACATTAGACATCAGGTAACAGTGATCCTTGGGAGACAAGAAACCAGCATGATAAGCTCTAACATTGCCCCAGATTATTCCCTTGCTGGAGTTTCCAGGCTGCAGCAGGGTGGGGGAAACACAGTAGAGCCCACAGATACCCTGGGTGAAGGAGGCAAGGGTGAGAGACCAGGGAGATCAAGGAAGCTGGAGTTCACAGGGCAGAGGACCTGAGAAAAAGAGGTACACAGAGGAGTCCAGAGATGTGTAGAAGTGTCCCCTCAAGTATCAGCAGAGTGCTGATCAGTGTATGTGTTTGAGGAAACATCTGAGGCTACCCAAAAGGATTTGAGGGAATAGTTCCCGGAGCTCACAGAGGCAGGAGTGAGTGCCCACTCTTGCCAGCTACACTGAAAAATCTCATAATTCATGGAGCACCAGGTAGAGCTCTCTGAAGGGTCTTGCCTCAACAGTGATAAATAATGAACCCTGGAATAAACGATGCTCTCGTCCCTCCTAACAAATCTTATAAGCAAGACCAAAAGGATCACACTGTTTCCAATTAACTAAACTGCATCTCAAAACAAAGCTTGAGAATGTTCGCAGGAATATAAAAATATCCAGCAGCAAATGAATTAAAATCCACACTATCTGGCATCTAATAAAATGACTAGATATGCAAAGAAGTAGAAAAATATAACCCATGGTGAGGAAAAAGAAATCAATCAATCAAAATTGACTCAGAACTGACACAGTTGTGTGAATGAGCAGACAAATACATTGAAACAATTATATAACTGTGTTCCATATGTTCAAAAGCCTGAGGAAAGACAGAATATGTTAAGTGGAGACATGGAAGATAATTTTAGAAAATCAAAATTCTAGAGATGAAAACTAAAATGTCTGAGATGGAAAATACACTGGATGAGATTCATGGTATATTAAATATTGCAGAAGAAAATATTAGTAACCATAGAGACACTACCCAAAATGAAAACTATAAAGCCACCAATCCAAAGCTCAATGAACGTCAAGCACAAGAAATAAAACTTTACCAAGACACATCATAATAAATTTACTTAAAACCAATAGCAAAGAGAAAAATCTTAAAAGCAGACCTGACCCTTCAGGGTGGCACCACAAAGGAATCTGGCTGTGAGCCTGGCAGACTAAAATAGGTGACTCTGCCTCTGCCCCACCTGTGACAGAAACCAGAGAACATGAATGACTTTAGCCAAGCTTCTGAGAGACCTTTAAAAACACTAACTTCTCAGAGCAGAGCATCTTGTGTGGTTCATTCTGAATAAGTGTTGATGGATACGTGCTCATTAAGAGCAAGTCTTTGATGTGGGCTGATCTTGAGTTTACATTTGTTCATAATCTAGATCCAGCTTTATATTTAGATACATGAATGCTTTGGTCACTTTTTAGATAATATTTATTTAATTTGCAGTTTGTGAAAAGTCATTCGGAGGAGCCAACTGCAAGAATAGCAAACACAGACTTGATACAGATGTGTAACGTGTTTCCCCATCCGTTTAAGGTAAGTCCCTCCAAAGCATAAAAGTTTTCCTCCTTTCCCCTTGAAGGAGAATGATGGGGTTTGTCAGTATCTGGAGTGGAAGAGTTTTCTTTTCTTCTGGCGATGCCAAAAGAAATAGATGGCAGATGCGCCCGAAGGCTCAGGTGTTGCAATAAAAACCTCTCTCCATGCCCAAGGCAGCAGCTGAATTGACTTTGACCTGGACGTGGCCTCTGGACTTGGGTCAGGGATCCAGAAGAGAGGCCACGCCCTCTGAGTGCCGGCAGCTCCAGAGGCCCAGAAGAGGTAACACTGCCAGGTCTCACCTACTCAGGGGCCGCATTGCTCTTCTACACCCTGCCCTAGCTCTCCTTCCTCAACCTCCAGCCAAGGGAAGGAAAAGAAAGAGCCACAGAAGGACCTCCCAGGAGTAAGAGCCACACGCATTCCCGTTCATATGAGTTGGAAAGATGCCCCGCTTTCTCCCCTTTTAACCCCAGGGTCCAAGAACAACCTATAAACACTTTTATGAATATTTTCCTTTGGCCTTCAGTCTCTCACAGACCCCACTGATTTCTGGTTGAGAGTGGAGCCCCAAATCCAAGCACTAGCTGTTTCACTTTGATTTTTCATTCATTCATTCAGCAAATATTTATTGAGCACCTAATGTGAGTCAAGAACTTTACTGGGAATTCAAGATGTGCAAAATCTGATATGCTCCCTCCCCTCATGGAGCTTATATTCCAGTGCAAGAAAAATGCGTGAATCAAACTATTGCACAAGATGATGGAAAATGGCAACAGTGACAGGTACACTACAAATGTGTGTGGTGGTGTGAGAGGAGTTGACCAAGGGTGAGTGGGGATAAGACCAATATGGTGTATGTGCTTATTATATAAATGAGTACTTTATAATACATGGTTATTATATTTACGTGGAAATTGTGGCACATATGGTTTACCTAAAACCTTGTAACTTTGAGTGGTGTGATAACAGAATAGCATAATAAGAGATTTGTAGTCAGAAGACATGAGTTTGCGTTCTAGCTGTCTGTTAGATGTGTGCTCACAGGCAAGCTTTGAGCTCCTCCTTTTTCAATATGTGTAAAAGGGAAATAATACTACCTATTCCTCCTAACTTACAGATTTCTTGAAGAAATAAATAAGATGACATATGTAAAAGCACCTGTAAACTCTATATAGATATAGGAAGATTCATTTTATCTTTATCAATGAGGCAGACATCCCCTGGCTTTGTTATTATCTAGGTACAGCATGTTGAGGTGATAAATTAGGGCTTTTCTCTTCCAGATTTTAGGATACCAGTACTAGCCCAGCATCCTTTAACGTGAATCTGCTTTTACTTTTTTTTTTTTTAATTAATTAATTTATTTATTTTTGGCTGCGTTGGGTCTTCGTTGCTGCGCACGGGCTTTCTCTAGTTGTGGTGAGCAGGGGCTACTCTTCCTTGCGGTGCACCGGCTTCTCATTGCGGCGGCTTCTCTTGTTGCAGAGCATGGGCTCTAGGCGCGTGGGCTTCAGTAGTTGTGGCTCACAGGCTCTAGAGAGCAGGCTCAGTAGTTGTGGCGCACGGGCTTAGTTGCTCTGCAGCATGTGGGAATTTCTCGGACCAGGGCACGAACCCGTGTCCCCTGCATTGGCAGGCAGATTCTTAACCACTGCACAACAAGGGAAGCCCCTGCTTTTCCTTTATGTGGCCCATAAAATCTGAATCCTTGGGGAAGGCCTGACTTTAGCATATGGCTCGAAACCAAAAGATGGGGAGGATGGGGCCAAAGGCAGTCAGGGAGCATGGAGACTTGGTGTCCCTTTACAGCTTCACCGCTTGCGGGGAGGGCAGGTGTGGAGTCCCCTGGGGCCCAGGTGAGGGTCTGAGACTCTGGAAGAGGAGGTGCAGGAGTAGAGGGGAACGTGAACACCAGGCAGGTCCCAGCTGCGAAATAAAATGGGTCAAACCAGGAGCACTTCTTACTCACAAATCAAAGGGAAAGTCTCGGTGGGCAAGTCACCAGGAGCGTGCTGGCCGCCCGCCAAAGGAAAAACGGAAAGGCTTATAGACTTCCATTAAAACACATGCCCAGACGTAAGCAGAGTTGTTTTCCCTGCTGAGAAGGTGGGAGAAGGAGGCAGTGGTGCCTCTGTCCCCTCAGGAGCGGCTCACTCTTTGTAGCGCGTTCTGCAGGGCAACCGTGTCTCATTACACATGCCTTGCAGCTCCAAGCATAGCAGCTCATATTTGTTGTATGATTTTAACTGAATCAAACTCAAGGTGAACAAAAAGAAATCAATTCATAACTGTTTTCTGAGCACACAACATGTACAACGAACTCTGTCGAGTGTGTACAAGGTGAGACTATAAAGAAAGGAGGATTTAACACATTTTATTTAAAGCATTGTTCATTGATTTATACCTTATTTATAATTTTTCAATATTTAGACATATGGTACTGGGTCTCCATCTGTACCCTTACCACAAGTCCTGCAATGGTGAAGAAAAAGCTTGGCCTGAGAGACTTATTTTAAGTTGCACCATGATAAATTAGTGATAGCGAGAGAAGTTCCACAATCTAACAGGCTTACTAATTGCGTCCTTAATGTATATTGGTGAATTAAGTGTTTAGAAGCCAATATTTATGATAGCTTTTTTCTGACAAAATGCCCATTAACAGAATGGGAATTTATAGAAAGTACTTTTTCTTTTAAAATATTTAGGTATTCAATAAAGGTTTCTTGATATCGCCATTAAAAAAAAAAAAAAAAAGCAAAGAAAAGGCTTGGCCTTTGGTGCTAGAGGCAGAGAAGCAGGCAAGGCCTCACCAGATCATTTGGGGCACAGTTTGCCAATATTCTCTACCCGTGCCCCTGCTGCCCACGTTCTAAGCCTCATTCTCTCACCTTGCCAGCAATTGCCTTTCAGCAATGTTCTCTTTTGCTTAAATCAGTCAGAATTCATTGCGGTGGCATGCAACTAAGTACACTAAATGGAGAAAAGACTCTTCAGTGGCCTGTGAGTTAGCTGAATGGCACTGAACCATCTAAATAAAATAAAGCCCCTTCTTCTGCTAGCAGCTTCTATTCAGGATCCTGATTCTCAGTTTACGAAAGGTGTAGCCTTTCCAGGGCTCGCATGATCCAGGGAGAGTAAACTGCTCTCTGTAATCACAGCCACAGTCAGAGGCCTCTGGGGATTGTAACCTGCACAGCTGTGGGTCTGGGAAATATTGTTCTGGCTGTTTCCAGCTAAGGCCTTAAGCCTGAGTCACCTTTGGGACTTGTATGCAAAGGATCACTCTCCAGTCACAGGTTCAGACGTCCCATCTCTGGGAGGTCTCAAAAGTGAAAAGTTGGAGAGACTTAGACCCAGAAGAAAAAACAATTGACAAGAGCGTACCATGCCTTGGCAGGGCATCTCTCACCCAGATTTCAACTAAGGTCTTCCCCATCTTGTGCCATGATCCCAAATACATTAGGGATCCCTATCTTATGGCATTATAAACTATTTTAGAACTGTACATAAAAACACACACTCTTAAATACACCCCCCTCCACACACACACACACACACACACACATGCACATACATTTTATTTACATAGGAGGAAGGCAAAGACCATCAGGAGAGTCGCCCATATATTCATTGTGATCACTGATTAGTGGTAAGATTATAGGTGATTTTTTTTTTCTCTGCTTATTTGTACTTCCTACCTTTTCAACAATAAACAGATTGTATTTATGTAAAATTCAAGAAGCATGAAAAAGAGAAAAGAGAGAAGGGGGGAGTTCAAATCCTAAAACTGAGAGTTTAAGATTTACACATGAGCACTAGATTAACACTCATGAGTCTCCTCAACTGATAAACTCGGGCAAAATCTTATTAGTTCCATTTGTTGAGAACTTCAGCATTATAACAGACTCAAAGTTGCCCTGGAATCACCCCCTTGATTATGTGTCAATATTTCCCTCAAAAACATATTTAATAATCTTGTCTCTATCATTGTGCCAATTGTGTTTTCATTCTATGGAGCCTCATTGAGGATTCTTGGAAGCATTATAAACATGCATCACTCAATCTCCCATACAGAAGCCTTCTTTTCTCTCTTCTCACTCTTCATTAATCTGAAGAATATTAGAGGCCCTTTGTCTTCAGCTAGAAATTATTTACCATGTTGCAGAACAAGGAGGGAATCCTCACTTGGCCAGTTCTCACCTAAAGTTTGGAAGCTAACTTGAAATTCCGGCCTCATTCTTCCTTCCATTCAAACTTCAGGGACATCCTCATAGCTCTCAGAGAGATTTTTTTCTCCCCTTCTATTTCAAAGAAGTTTGTAATCGTTTGCCAAAGCTAATATGTTTATGATGGAAACATATTATAAATTCTCAACCTAAATTTGCCTCATTGTTTGTAGGGGCAGAAAGTCAAGATGCCAAATAAGCTGGTATTCTATACTAAAGGAAAATCTGAAATCAGTCTCTACAGTTATGGAGCCTATAGAGTTCTCCATGTGGTGCTCAGATGGAGAATGAAAAGTCCAGAAGAATAAGTATCTGCAGAAGGTGGGCACAGGAAGAGGCAAATCATTTTTCACAGTTTCATTTAAGCAGCAAGAGCTAGATGTAGGAAGTATGGGAGGAGACTGGTTACAAGCTTGATCCTGGCAATCAAACAGATCTGGATGCAAATCCCAATCCCACCATACATCAGCCTTATGATCTTGAAGAAAGTACTTCATCTCTCTGTGCCCTGACTTCCTCATCTATAAAAAAGGAATTCTAATAGTATCTGTTTCAGAGTTCTTTTTTTTCCTGTTTGCTTTTACATCTTTGTTTTGTTCTGTTTTATTTTTAAGGATGCACTAAGACATACCACATAGAGTACCAAGCACCACGTCCAGACCATAGTTCTCAATAAACATTGGTCTTTCAAACTTTATCTGGGAGAGACTTCCAGTCGTCATGGATTAACAGGAATCAGATTTACCCTCCTGCCTGGACAACTTAAAAACCAGACAAAGTTTTTGAAGCAAAAATTTTCAAGACATTGAACACAAAGCAACAAAGGAAAATGATCCCTAATTTGATCATTCCAGTCAAATTTCCCAGCTGGTTTTTTTGTTGTTGTTGTTGTTAAAATTTACAAACTGATTCTCAAATTCACATAGAAACAACTTTGACAAAGAAAAATAAACTTGGAAGACTTCTACTACGTTACTTTAAGACTTATTTAAAAGCTACAGTAATTAAAACTGTATGTTATTGGTGTCCAAGTAAACAAAGATCAATGTAACAAAATATAGAGTACAGAAATAGACCCACACATGTATGGTCAACTGGTTTTTTTACAAAGGCACAAGGGAAATTCAGTCTGGAAAGAATAGTATTTTCAACAGATATTTTTGGGTCAAGTGGATATCCATATGCAAAAAAAAAAAAAAAAAGCTAATTTGAATTCATATCAAATCTCACACCAAATACAGAAATTAACTCAAAATGGATCATAGACCCAAGTGTAAAACCTAAAACTAAAATTTCTATAATACATAGGAAAAAATATTTGGAACCATGAGTTAGGCAAAAATTTCTTAGGTAACATCAAAAGCAAGAGCCTTAAATGAATAAAAATGTATAACTTTTTTTTGATCTGCATCAAAATTAGGAATGTGTCTCCTTTGAAAGACACTGTTATGAGAATAAAAAGAAAATTCACAGATTAAGAGAAAATATTTGCAAATCATATATCTGATAAAGAGTTTACATCCACAATTTGTAAAGAATCTTCAAAACTAAATAGTAAAAAAATAAGCAATCAAATAAAAAGTCAACAAAAAACCAAGAAACTTCATCAAAGAAGATATATGGATGCAATAAAAAGAAAGAAGAAAGAAGAGCATGTCCTCAGCATCATTTGTCATTAGTGAAATGTGAATTAAAACCACAATGTGATACCACCACTACATACCTACTAGAATAAGAAAGACTGACCTTACCGAGAGTTGGTAAGAATATGGAGCAACCGAAACTCTCATACACTTCTCAAGGAATGTAAGATGGTATAACATTTTGGAAAGTAGTTTGTTAGTTTCTTAAAAATTTAACCATCCAGCTACCATATGACCCAGACATCTCACGCCTAAGTATTTACCCAAGAGAAATGAAAGCATATGTTCACAACAAAGACTTGTACACAAATGTTTATATCAGCGTTATTTGTAATAGCCCAAGACTGGAAACAATCCAAATGTCTAATAAGTGAATGGATAAACAAATTGTGGTATATCCATATAATGGTATATTACTCAGCAATAAAAAGGAATGCACTATTGATACACACAAAGGATGAATCACAAAATAATTATACTGAGTAAAATAAGCTATACAAATAAAAGAGAGAGAGAGAAAGATGCTGTATGATTCCATATATATAAAACTCTAGAAATGTAAATGAATTTATGACAGAAAGCAGATAAGTGGTTGCCTGGGGGCATGGAGAGTGGTGTGATGGAGGGATTATAAAGGAGCACAAGGAAACTTTGGGGATTTGTAGATATGTTTATTATCTTGATTGTAATGATAGTCTCATGAGGATTTACATATGTCAAAAACTCATCAAAAGAGGGAAGAGATATGGGGATATATGTATATGTATAGCTGATTCACTTTGTTATAAAGCAGAAACTAACACACCATTGTAAAGCAATTATACTCCAATAAAGATGTTAAAAAATTTTTTAAATTTTAAAAAATGAAACATGGTAAAGAAAAAAAAAACTCATCAAATTGTACACTTTAAATAACTTTGTTCATAGTTAGTTATATCTCAATGAAGATTTTTTTTTAAACTCAAGTCTAATAATTTTTTAAGTCTGTGAAATGATGACTGTGCAATTTATTCATTGTAGCATTATTTTTAATAGAAAATTGAAAACAAACCATACCATTCATAAAGTTCTGGATAAATATGCTATGGTGCATCCATATATTAAAATATATATGGAAAGATCTCCAAGATGCTCTGATAAGGGCAAAAGGCAAGGTCAGAAGATTCTTCTAGAGCTCTGATCTTGAGTAGACATTCACACTCCCTTCCATGAGTACTGAATGGGGAAGTCTGGAGGCTCCAGAATACTAGGGAACTATATTCAAGTGTTTATTTAAAGACACCCATTGATTTGGGATTCTGACTTTTGTCCTCTGCAATTTAAATTAAAAGTTTATATTTACATGTGTGTGTTTAAATGTTGGAGATAAGAATCTGTATTCATCACCAATATATTCGATATATTATATATTTGCTCATATATATATAAAGATATCTAGAAGGATTCCAAAAAGTGGAAAACCATGGAAAAGAAATAGGCAGATGGGGGAATAAGTACAGCAAGGAGCTTTTAAAAATTAACTTGATAATCTATATCAAAATCTTTCTGAATCTTTAAAAAAATAGAAAAATTCTGCCTAGGGACTGAGGAAAAGGAGAATTTCTAATGATAACTCTGAAAAGGTATATTTATTCAGAAATCTGGAACTAAGACCTCACAGCTTCCTCATCGAAGAGAAAAAGTACATAAAATAACTAAACTTCAAAGATGCAGAATCTTTTTTGGGACTTTTCCCCCTAGTTTCTTAGACCTTTTACTGAATTTCACAAAGTTTATTTCAGTTCCAGTTTTCTGATATATCCTGCTGAATTTTTAGTCTTGTAATACCTTCATAAAATGGATTAAAAGTGTTAACAACTTCATAGTTATTGGTATATTCCTAATAGATAATGACCAGTATTCAAAAACTTTTTCTGTTTTTCCCCCTCTTGCCAGCCCCTGTCTTACTTTCTTGTAGGTCAAATATTAAACAGTCAATGTCAAAAGTTACTTGCAGGCAAATAAGGAAATAAAATAATTGTTATTTTTTTCAAACAACAATTGTTTAGTTCCAGAAACCATATGAAAATGAGTGGTTAACCGTGCTTAACCTTATTAAATGAAAAAAGAAAGGATACTGCAAGCATCACACACACAAAAATAAAGGAATTATTAAATCTCATTTATAGTACCATGAAATCTATACAATTCAGCTGAAAAACATTTGCCCACGGATGGCTGCCTCATTGTGAGCAGATGTTGCCTTCAAAGAATTTTAGACAACAGTGAGTGAAGAGCTTTCCAAATACAATTTAAATGTATACATCTATATTTATATGTTACCCAATGTCCAGTGGCATAGATATATTTTTTATCTGGGATTCAATTTCTTCATGATTGCCTTGATCCGTGTAATAAGTTTCAAGTAATTGTGACCTTCACCATATCCCAAAACTGAAAGGATTTGGCAAGAAATAAATAAAAGTTTGATTTTTCTCTTCATTCACTCATCAAGGTTATTATTTGCTATTTGTTTCATTCTTTATTTCTTTGGCTCAACATCTGTTTTATTGGAAAGACATGTGTGATGTAGAGAAAATTAAACCAGGATTATTTCCTGGCAATCAACAACCAAAAGTGAATACTAAATTTGTTGGTCGTTAAAGCCTTAAAGAGTATTTGGAGGAAAGAGTATTTCTTTCTCTTATTTCATTTACAGTGGAAAATCAAAAAGTGGATTCTGGAGGAATCATCTCCTGATGATTTTTTTTTTTAATGTTTTTATTTTCTCTGTGAATCTAGTGGAGATTGCACATTTCATCAGAGATGGCCAATACACTGAGTTTTATAAAGGGACAATTCTGAGTTTATTTTCTTAAATGGGTTTATACTTCATATATAGTCCCCCTTTTTCTTTTAAGAAAAGAAATGTCATTGGCTTTTCCCCATGTAGGAAATTGTATAAGTTTATCTTGCACATAGGTTTTTTCTGAAACCTAGTTTCTATAACTTGGTTCCAGAGCCAGCTTCATGGGTGTGTGATCTGTCCAGTAACACAGGGCCCCTCACTCTGAAGGGCACAATGCTTGAGTTAATGCTCTGCTGTTGCCATCTTAGTACTCTTAATAATCAGAACAAGGGACCTCACATTTTCATCTTGAGCTGGGCCCCCCAAATTTTGTAGCAGGCATGCTCGGTTCATGTAAACAATCATCAAAGTTCTAGTGAAAGAGTATCCTGGGCCTTATGAAGAATAATAGAGGACGTTTATTGAGCATTAGGTGCTGTTCTAAGAACTTTATGGGTATTAATTAATTTGAGCGTTAAGAAAACCACTACAAGGTACATGTGATCATTGGCCTCATTTTACAGATGCAGAAACTGAAACGCAGAGGTTCATGAAATTAATCACTTGCTCAGTAAATTGAGGGGCCAGAATTAGATCCCAGACAGCCTGACTCCAGAGCCTGCTATGTTAAAAGTAGTGAGAGCAGTTAAAGATCATTTCAGAATCACGTGGCTTCCATAACAGAGTGCCAATCTTGTTTTGTGCCTCTATGTCCCATTTCCCTAGTTTCAGACTTTATCTGGGTAACCAGTATACTGTAGATGTTTGATTTAGCAGAATTTATAGGATGCCCCCATTGCTTTGATCCATGAAGTATCCCACCTGCAAGTATATCCACAGACCAAAGGATCACATTCTAATTCTTTTGGGAGCATCCATGTTACCATCAAAGCACCTGGGGTGTTTAAGGCTAACTTCCTAATTCACATATTTGCTAATCCAGAAGATATTCTTACTTTTTACTTCTTATTTAAGATGGACTCAGTTCTTTGGCTGAACTAAAAATGCATATTGCCCCATAAAACTTGCTTCAGCCGACTTGTAATTAGTTTGCCTTCTGTCAGCAATGGGGAAACCAGCTTCTGGACACTAATATTTTTCAGGCAGGGAAGGTAATAAAATCTGGCAGTCAGCAACTATGAGTAAAAACAAAGAAAGCAGAAAGGAAGTCCCATTTTGTGAGACATGGCAACTCAAGGCCAAAACATCCACGTGGTAAGAGATTTACTTAAAAGTATTTTCAAACAAAGAAAAGAAGATGTAACATAAATACCTCATTGGGGGGAACATGACTGAAGGTGATAAAAAAGATTGCCAACATATGCCCAGTGAAGACAATGAGAAGAGTTTAGCCTGGTGGCTATGAGCTCTATAGCCTTAAGACCCGGCTTTAAATCCTGGCTTTATCACTTAATAGAAAGTGAAATCTTAGGCAAGGTTTTCTTTTTCTTGGCTGTGTTGGGTCTTCTTTGCTGCACGGTCTTTCTCTAGTTGCCGTGAGCAGGGGCTACTCTTCATTGCGGTGCGTGGGCTTCTCATTGCGGTGGCTTCTCTTGTTGTGGCATGCGGGCTCTAGGGCACTCGGTCTTCAGTAGTTGTGACACGCGGGCTTCAGTAGTTGTGGCTTGAGGGGTCTAGAATTCAGGCTCAGTAGCTGTGGCGCACGGGCTTAGTTGCTCCATGGTATGTGGGATCTTCCTGGACCAGGGCTCGAACCCGTGTCCCCTGCATTGGCAGGTGGATTCTTAACCACTGCACCACCAGGAAAGTCCCGGCAAGGTTTTTTTTTATGTAAAATGAACACCTACTATGTGCCAAGTGTTGTGCAAGCGTCAGAAAAAAAAAAACAACCCAACATGGTGCCTGCTTTTAAGACATTTCCATCTAGAGCATCTAGAGTGATACTATAGTAGAATACTACTATTGCACATATATACAATAAGTATAGAAGATGGTGAGTTCTAGCATCATTCAGTATTCCACCTCTCTGAGGAACTGGTTATAACCTTACCGAGGGTTGATAGAACGACTTGCAATGGGATGTCCATTTCTGGCTTCTGAGTCCTCACTTCCAATAACACAAAGAGCTCATTCTGCTTAAGCACTCCTCAGGAGTGCTTACCAGAACAGTGGTAGACCCAACACTGGGCTTCAGCAGCTAATGGTGTTTAGGGTTCTTCCCTTGAAGCATCTGAAGTACTGGGTTCATGAAGATGATGCTAAATATTTTCTTAGGGCCAAGACCATAAATTCAACTACAAAACTGGAACATTTTCAACCCTATTTCCCCATAATGTGAGTGTTTGGGGTTTTTTAAAAGTATTTTTCCAGTAAATTGCACACTGCTTGTCCACAGAAGTAAACAGCAGCCCAAGGGCAGATGATGAGCACCCGTGGCCTTCGGTGCATAAGTTGTAAGAACACTTCCCCTCAAATGTCACCGAATTTCTACAGCCAAGTTAAGCACCATATGTGTGCCACATTTATTCCCAGAGCAGCCGTTACTCTTATTGCCCCCAGCAAAGGTTATGAGTCATGTTTGGGTGACTCAGGACTTCATAAATTGTGGTAAATGGCGTCAAATTTTCTTTTTCCTATGTGATTGAGCAACAAAAATCACTGCTCTTGATAACACAAAAATGAGTATTGTGACACATGTTCACAGGGCCTCGAATAGGTTAATAGGCCCCTTTCAGAACATCTCCTATGTTTTAAGGTCCATGTTTTTTCCAGCGCAGACTTGGGTACCAGGCTTGAGTGATTTTTGTATTCCCTTGGTCTCTCCGCATTAAAATCTTAGGCTCTGGTCAAGTTTGGCTTTCCAATCCAAACCTCCAGCTAGATAAAAGAAAATGTGCTAGAGACGCAGCTAACCAAATCTGGAAAAAGGGTCTTAGGAGTGTGGATGAGGGGTGACCTCACTGGGATGGGTAAGAAGAAAATCTTCTTTATCATCGGTTTGGTGGATGTCTGGAAAACAAAATGGCTGCAGTTATTCCCCTCCCTGCATCCAGGCCCTTTGCAATGCGATGCTGCAGCCCCTGTCATCATCAAGATGCAACCTGTTTCCCCAGTCCTTGGATCTGGCCTGGCCTTGTAACTTGCTTTGGCCAATAGAATGTGGAAGAAGTGACAGCGTACAAGGGCTTGCACTCTCCCCCTCTCTTTGACCTTGCCTCCACCATGTGAACAAACCTGGGCAAACCTGCTAGAGAATGAAAGACCACTTGGTCCATGGTCAGCTGACTTGATTTACCAACTGTAATCCCAGCTGGTACCTATGGTACACATGGTACAGGCTCCAAGAGCCCCATGTGACAAAGTCCAACCAAGACGAGCTTATTGATCTGCAGCTGACTGTGTACAGGCATGAGCAAGCCCAGCTGACATCAACCAACCCTGGCCCAAATCATCAGAACCACACAGGTGTCCCACTGACTTGTGAGCAATAATATGTAGTTATTGTCTTAAACTATGGAGGTTTGTCATGGCTTGGTATACAGCAGTAACTACCTGATACAAGCATAATCACCATAATCATCTGCATCATCAATAACCATCATTCATTTTCACATTTTTTCCATATACATTCTCATCCCATCCCCAGTTTCCCTTATTATTAACATCTGACATTAGTGTGGCACATTTGTTACAATGATGAGCTAATATTAATACATTATTATTAACTAAAGTCCATAGTTACATTAGGGTTCACTGTATTGCACCTTCTACACATTTTGACAAATGTATGATGACATGTATTTCCCATTATGGCATCATACAGGGTAGTTTCACTGCCCTGAAAATCCCCTGTGCTCCTATTCATTCCTCCTTTCCTCCCCCACTGAGTCGCTGGCAACCACTGACCTTTTTACTGTCTCCATAGGTTTGTCTTTTCCAGAATGTCATGTAGCTGGAATCATACGGTATGTAGCCTTTTCAGATTGGCTCATTTGAACAGTTTTTATTTGTCTTGCACTGCGTTACTTTTCCTAAATGATCTCATTTAACCCCGTAGGGTGCTATTATTATGCTTAGTTTACAGAGGAGAGAACTGAAATCAAAGATGAGTTAACTGGCCCAAGGACACATAGCTAATAAGTGCTGGGGCTCCAGAAACTCCGGCCTTTCTGATTTTAGAGCCTAAACTCTTAATTATTACAGGAAAAGTTGCAAAGTGGTGATCCAGAGGCCACATTCAGCCTATGGTTTTGTTTCATTTGGCTCACCTGCTGTTTTAAATACCAGAAAATTTCAGCTTTTCTTTTAAATATTGTAGGGTGTGGCAATTTTAGACCTGAGTTCTCACACTGCAGTTGTCTTAGCCAGCTTGGACTGGGAGGTTTAAACAACATTTATTCCTCCAGTTCTGGAGGCCAGAAGTCCGAGATCAATCAAGGGGCCAGCAGACTGAGAAGTGAGAGCTCTCTTCCTTGTAAGGAGGATGGTCTGGCTAAAGAATGACAATTTCACTCAGCCAAACACCTTGATGGATTCTGGTCCTGAGAAAATGGGCCTGGGGGTACATTGGGAATAGGGGCTGGAGGGGGGAACAGAGCTAGAGGAGCATGGAGTCCCTATGGGCACCTCGGGCCATATGCTGGTGAAGGAGAAAGAAAGGAAATTGAGAGAGAAGAAGAGCTAGCAAAGTGGCATGAAGCCTAGGCATTATATGGTGTGGCAGAGCTAGTGAGAGATGCTGGTGGTGATAGGTGTCTTAAAACATCTAAGACCAAGTGCTGGCAAGGATGTGGAGAAATTGAAACCCTTGCACACTTTAGTGGGAACTCAGAATGGTGCAGTTACTATAGAAAGCAATATGGAAGTTCTCAAAAATTAAAAAATAGAACTACCATATGACCCAGCAATCCCACTTCTGGGTATATATCCAAAAGAATTGAAATCAGGATCTCAAAGAAATATCTATACCCCCATGTTCACTGCAGTATGATTGACAATAGTCAAGATATAGAGACAGCCCAAATGGCCAGATGAATGGATAAAGAAAATGTTATATACAATATATATATATATATATATATATATATATATATATATATATATATATATATATATAATGGAATATTATTCAGCCTTAAAAAACAAAGGAAATCCCACCATTTGTGACAACATGGATGAAACTAGAGGACATTAGGCTAAGTGAAATAAGTCAATCATAGGACAAATGTGCATGATACCACCTATATGAGGTATCTAAAAATAGTTAAACTTGTAAATCAACTATACTCCAATCGAAATTAAAAAAAAAAAAGTAGTCAACCTCACAGAAACCAAGAATAGAATAGTAGTTGTCAGGGGCTAGGGGAGAGGGAAATGGAGAATTGTTTCTCAAAAGGTACAAAGTTTCTGTTATGCAAGATGAATAAGTTCTAGATATCTGCTGTACAGTACAGTATCTATAGCTAATGACATGGTATTGTGCACTTTCAAAATATGTTAACAGGATAGATCTCATGAAGTATTCCTACCAGAAAAAATAAAATGCAAAAGAACAAAGGAAACTTTTGGAGGTGAAACATATATTTAGTACCTTGTTTGTGGTGATGATATCACAGGTGTATGCGTATGTCCAAATTCATCAAGATATATACATTAAATGTGTGCAATTTTTTGTATATCAATCATACCCCAATAAAGTTAAAAAAAAGAATAAAGCTATTTAATATGCAATTTCACACTGATTACTGTGCAGTGCGGTGTTATGAAACTCCCTCATACTAATTCATAGACCTTTACTGAAAGTTCTACTACAGTCCACAGCTGTGTATTCACAATTGTTTGGGAGAGAGACATCAAGAGGAAGATTCTAAGTTTGGAGTAATATGGGGCAGTGAAAATTGAAATAACACTAAGATTCAGAATGTAAAACAAGACTTCAGAGGACACAGGAAATCAGAAGGAGTGACAATGAATTTCAGAATGTTAGGTGGACATTGAACTTTAGTTGAGGTCTTTATTTGTGGGTTCAGGCTATTTCTGTCTAGATCATTAGGGCTCAGGAGACTTCAGATGATATCTGAGTTACACAACCATTGTGTTTAATCAAGAATTTCCCACTGAAATCTCCCAGCTGGTTCCATTTGCCTTGCCCCAGGCAAATGTAAACCACAGGTATTTGACTCTAGTTGGGGAACAGGGTGTCCCGACAGAATGAATGCATGGGCCTTGATAGTATATTTTCCCAACAACCTCTGCAATTAAAGAAGTTTGTAATCCAAGATTTGAGTAAGTAGTTGTATGAGAGAAGATGGAATGTGTTTGAGGTTTCTAGGTGAATTATAAATAACAGAAATCCTTAAATTGCCTTGAGCTTTTTACTTTTAAAAGTATGCCTTCAGAGTACAGGACATTTTGGCATCTTGACCCGGTGGAAATTTTTATCCCAAGCTCTTGATACTAAAGACTATTTCTGCTCATGGAACATTCTCCAGGATAGATCATATCTTGGGTCACAAATCAAGCCTTGGTAAATTTAAGAAAATTGAAATCGTATCAAATATCTTTTCCAACCACAATGCTATGAGACTAGATATCAATTACAGGAAAAAATCTGTAAAAAATACAGACACATGGAGGCTAAACAATCCACTACTAAATAACCAAGAGATCACTGAAGAAATCAAAGAGGAAATTAAAAAATACCTAGAAACAAATGACAATGAAAACACAACGACCCAAAACCTATGGGATGCAGAAAAAGCAGTTCTAAGAGGGAAGTTGATAGCAATACAAGCCTACCTCAAGAAACAAGAAACATCTCAAATAAAAAACCTAACCTTACACTGAAGCAATTAGAGAAAGAAGAACAAAAACCCCCAAAGTTAGCAGAAGGAAAGAAATCATAAAGATCAGATCAGGAAAAAAATGAAAAAGAAATGAAGGAAACAAGAGCAAAGAACAATAAAACTAAAAGCTGGTTCTTTGAGAAGATAAACAAAATTGATGAACTATTAGCCAGACTCATCAAGAAAAAAAGGGAGAAGACTCAAATCAATAGAATTAGAAATGAAAAAGGAGAAGTAACAACTGACACTGCAGAAATACAAAGGATCATGAGAGGTTACTACAAGCAATTATATGCCAATAAAATGGACAACCTGGAAGAAATGGAAATATTCTTAGAAAAGCACAACATTCTGAGACTGAACCAGGAAGAAATATAAACAGACCAATCAAAAGCACTGAAATTGAGACTGTGATTAAAAATCTTCCAACAAACAAAAGTCCAGGACCAGATGGCTTCACAGGCAAATTCTATCAAACATTTAGAGAAAACTAACACCTATCCTTCTCCAACTCTTCCAAAATATAGCAGAGGGAGGAACACTCCCAAACTCATTCTATGAGGCCATCATCACCCTGATACCAAAACCAGACAAAGATGTCATAAAGAAAGAACGCTACAGGCCAATATCACTGATGAACATAGATGCAAAAATCCTCAACAAAATACTAGCAAACAGAATCCGACAGCACATTAAAAGGATCATACACCATGATCAAGTGGGGTTTATCCCAGGAATGCAAGGATTCTTCAATATACACAAATCAATCAATGTGATAAACCATATTAACAGATTGAAGGAGAAAAACCATATGATCCTCTCAATAGATGCAGAAAATGCTTTTGACAAAATTTAACACCCATTTATGATAAAAAACCCTTCAGGAAGTAGGCATAGAAGGAAATTACCTCAACATAATAAAGGCCATATATGACAAACCCACAGCCAACATCGTTCTCAATGGTGAAAAACTGAAAGCATTTCCACTAAGATCAGGAACAAGACAAGGTTGCCCACTCTCACCACTATTTTTCAACATAGTTTTGGAGGTTTTAGCCACAGCAATCAGAGAAGAAAAAGAAATAAAAGGAATCCAAATTGGAAAAGAGAAGTAAAGCTGTCACTGTTTGCAGATGACATGATACTATACATAGACAATCCTAAAGATGCTACCAGAAAACTACTAGAGCTAATCAATCAATTTGGTAATGTAGCAGGATACAAAATTAATGCACAGAAATCTCTTGCATTCCTACACACTAATGATGAAAAATCTGAAACAGAAATTAAGGAAACACTCCCATTTACCACTAAAACAAAAAGAATAAAATACCTAGGAATAAACCTACCTAAGGAGACAAAAGACCTGTATGCAGAAAACTATAAGACACTGATGAAAGAAATTAAAGATGATACAAACAGATGGAGAGATATACCATGTTCTTGGATTGGAAGAATCAACATTGTGAAAATGACTATACTACCCAAAGCAATCTACAGATTCAATGCAATCCCTATCAAACTACCAATGGCATTTTCCACAGAACTAGGACAAAAAATTTCACAATTTGTATGGAAACACAAAAGACCCCGAATAGCCAAAGCAATCTTGAGAAAGAAAAACGGAGCTGGAGGAATCAGGCTCCCTGACTTCAGACTATACTACAAAGCTACAGTAATCAAGACAGTATGGTACTGGCACAGAAACAGAAATATAGATCAATGGAAAAGGATAGAAAGCCCAGAGATAAACCCACGCACCTATGGTCACCTTATTTTTGATAAAGGAGGCGAGAGTATACAGTGGAGAAAAGACAGCCTCTTCAATTAGTGGTGCTGGGAAAACTGGACAGCTACATGTAAAAGAATGAAATTATAACACTCCCTAACACCATACACAAAAATAAAGTCCAAATGGATTAAAGACCTAAATGTAAGGCCAGACACTATAAAACTCTTAGAGAAAAACATAGGCAGAACACTCTATGACATAAATCACAGCAAAATTCTTTTTTGACCCACCTCCTAGAGAAATAGAAATAAAAACAGAAATAAACAAATGGGACCTAGTGAAACTTAAAAGCTTTTGCACAGCAAAGGAAACCATAAACAAGATGAAAAGACAACCCTCAGAATGGGAGAAATTATTTGCAAATGAAGCAACTGACAAAGGATTAATCTCCAAAATTTACAATTAGCTCATGCAGCTCAATATCAAAAAAACAAACAACCCAAACCAGAAATGGGCAGAAGACCTAAATAGGCATTTCTCCAAAGAAGACATACAGATTGCCAACAAACACATGAAAGGATGCTCAACATCACTAATCATTTGAGAAATGCAAATCAAAACTACAATGCGGTATCACCTCATACCAGTCAGAATGGCCATCATCAAAAACTCTACAAACAATAAATGCTGGAGAGGACGTGGAGAAAAGGGAACCCTCTTGCACTGTTGGTGGGAATGTAAATTGATACAGCCACTATGGAGAACAGGATGGAGGTTCCTTAAAAAACTAAAAATAGAACTCCCATATGACCCAGCAATCCCACTACTGGGCATATACCCTGAGAAAACCATAATTCAAAAAGAGCCATGTACCACAATGTTCATTGCAGCTCTATTTACAATAGCCAGGACATGGAAGCAACCTAAGTGTCCATCGACAGATGAAAGGATAAAGAAGATGTGGCACATATATACAATGGAATATTACTCAGCCATAAAAAGAAATGAAATTGAGTTATTTGTAGTGAGGTGGATGCACCTAGAGTCTGTCATACAGAGTGAAGTAAGTCAGAAAGAGAAAAACAAATACCGTATGTTAACACATATATATGGAATCTAAAAAAAAATGGTTCTGAAGAACCTAGGGGCAGGACAGGAATAAAGACGCAGACGTAGAGAAGGGACTTGAGGACACGGGGAGGGGGAAGGGTAAGCTGGGACGAAGTGAGAGAGTGGCATGGACATATATATACTACCAAATGTAAAATAGATAGCTAGTGGGAAGCAGCTGCATAGCACAGGGAGATCAGCTCGGTGCTTTGTGACCACCTAGAGGGGTGGTATAGGGAGGGTGGGAGGGCGATGCAAGAGGGAGGGGATATGGGGATATATGTATATGTATAGCTGATTCACTTTGTTATAAAGCAGAAACTAACACACCACTGTAAAGCAATTATACTCCAGTAAAGATGTTAAAAATAAATAAATAAATAATAAAGACTATTTCTCTATACGTTTTAATGAGAATGATATGAATATTGATAAATTTCCATATACTATGTTTCAGAAAACATAATTATCAGTTAGACATTATATTCAGCTGTGAGTAAACTGATACCTGAAAAAAAATAGTGTATTGATCACACAAGAATGTATTCTCCTGTGTAAAAGAAGTCTGGAGTCAGGCCCTCCAGGGATCATGTAGTGATTCAGAGTTTATCACTTCCATATAAACACAGGAGCTTTCTTTGCATATCAGACTAGGAAGAGGCCATTTGTGACTTCACCAGAACTGCTGAACACTTTAATAATCTAAGGGTCCAAATGTTCTGCTTCCTTCCATAACTGCTGTCTCATGCGAGTCTCACCTGAGGTAGGTCTGGAGACATTATTACCTCCCTTGCACTAATCATGAAAGGTAAAGGATGTGAGTCATAACCAGGAAGTGGCAGTTCTCTTTCCACTGAGTGAATGAGTATGAAAAGCTCCAGATTTGCCACCAAAGACTGGACAAACAGCTTCTCTGGGACAATGGACACACCATGGGCACTGCTCTCAGGACACACTGAGGTTTCTCACTTCAACCCAACAGTAAGTTTCTGGGCAGAGAATGCCCCCATCCAGACCAAGCAAGGCCTGGGAGAAAGAACCCAGCTGCCCTGGGTCTCAGTGTTCTCTTCCCCCTAAGCGTCCACAACCCTGTTAAAGCTCCAGACCCTACTTATTTCATCGTGTGGCAAGGACAATTTATTTGCAGCTTTCTCAACTCTCACAAGGCCTCACTGTAGCTCTGTTGATCTGATTTAATTAAAATAAATTGCTGAAAAAACTCATACAAAGGACTTGACCTATAACAACATTCCTTGTTCTCTTTTGTTAATTTACTGGAAAAACGTACTTAAACCCGTTGAACCCAACAGATTGCAGATCCAACTGTATGATCATCCAAAAATTTATTTCTCACTTCCTAAACTAGTTATATAGTCAGGTTCAGGTTCACAGGAAACCCCCAGATCTCATGCAACTTTTTCAGCGTCCAAAGATGTGAGCTGTGTTCCCTTTAAGATGGACGGGAAATCTAGCATGGAAATGATGTTTCTAAATCAGATTCTCTCACTCTGCGGGCTCCAGCTGCTCAAATTTCATGAGGATGACTTCTCAGGGCCTTCAGATCTCATTTCACATCAAGCAAAGTCTGGTCTTGATTAAAGTAGCAGTGAGGAAAGTATACGGCAGTCAGAGATGCAGAGACTGAATAATCAGCCCCTGCAGGTTCACACTGAAGAAAGTAAGAGCCCATAAACTGTCTGCATTGAAGCTGGGCTCCAAATGAAACATGAGCTTGCACAGTCCCTGTGTTTATATATTTGAGTTAATTGAGTTTTTAATTATTAAAAGTGAGTCGAGCCAGGCAAGGGATTTAGTGAGCTCCGTATTAAAATAACACATAGAGGCAAACTTTCTCCAACTCTTGACAGGATGAGTGTCGGGACTCTTTGTTGTCACGTATTTTAATAGGAAAGGAAGGGGTTGGAGCTGAGACCATGCACAAGTTACTAGGCTTTTGCATCTGCAGAATGGAAGGAATAATGCCTTCAGCTTTCGAATTCCGTTAGGACTAGACAAAACACTGCTTCCGGGAAACACTGCAAGAACTAGCCATGCAAAGAGGAAATGGAGTTTCTCTTCCTGTCATCAGAGCTACAGGCCAGACCAGACCAGAAATTACACTGGTTACTTCTACAGACATGGCACGGGGAGAGCGTTTGCAGAGAGGTCTCGTTATAGGAGGAATCGATTCACAGGTCTTGTCCTAGATGTTCGGAGTTCTTTATACTCAGGAGAAAAGCTTTAAAGTTCCCCAGCTTCATAAATTGTTTGCTTTTTTATTTTAATGGTGTAGAATATTTCAAAACAGTACGATAGTATTGCAGCAGGGCGCTCCTGTTTTTTAAGATGTCTGCATCCTTTCCTGCCAAAACAATGTGCTATTCAGTCCTCTCTCTTATGCACAATCCTTAACTATTCTCAAAAATATTAATTCTTTCTAAAGAAACAGTGGTAATGTTTTTTCACCAAAGCCCAGAGCAGAACCAGGTTTGACCTGGCCGCCTGTATGTATACTCTACAGTGGGTTTTCCTTGGCCAACAGTGTCCTGCCTTCACTGACAGCTTCTCACAAGTAATATCCCAGGATTCCTAGAAGTGACCCTGCCTGGGAACTGAAAACCAGAAAACTGAGAGCCTGGGAATCAGAGAAAGGGGCCACAGCACTGGGGAAGAAAGGGACGGGGCTGGAGTGGGGTGTGCAGAGACAGAATGCTGAGCGTTGTCAGCAAGAGACAGCTTAACTTCTCCAGCTGCTTCTTCAATGTTCTATGGAGATTTGGGTTCTCAGCACATTTATCTAGTACCTGTTCTGCATTGTTTCAAATTTAGTTCTTAAAATATCCCATTTTATCCATCAAGAAAGTGAGTCTCAGGGAAGTTAAATGAATTGCCCAAGTTCACAAAGGAAACCACAGGCAGCATAGGGATTCCCACCGCCAAAGAACTGATGCCAAGCCCTGGGCACTAGTTCCACAGACCAAACAGCCTGAAAATGCTGCCCAGGGGGTCAAGAATTGGTTCCCATTGAGTGATGGAGCTATGTAAGGCTCAGCAGTTCTGGGGGATGGAGTGAGGGGAGGTAACAAGAGGGAGTGGATAGTTTGGCTGTGAACTCAGAGGGGGCAGCAAATGCTGAGACCTCCAGACCTACCCAGTAATCTGCCACTCCTTTTAGCCATGACTTTTATCCTACCAGTTTCTCTCCGTAGCCCTCTCTCTCTGTGCTGGCTTCAAATACATCTCTTTCATCCACCCAAATCACCCTCTCCCTCCTCCTGGCACCCAAAGGGAACTCCCACCTACTGGTAGGAAAGCCTTGTTGCAGCCAAGGATTCTTCTTAGTTAGGGTGAAGAAGGAGAGAGAGAAGAGGGAAGAAAGGAGAGGAGAGAAGATAAGGAACCCAAACTGATGGTACCTCAGCAGGGGTCACCATCAGGGAGTCACTTCTCATCTTCCTTCTGTACTCTCTTGTTCCTGACACATCTCCCTACAAGGCCCTGCATTCCTCAACAGAAGGCAGGCCTTGCACAGCTCTAGCTAGTGACCATCCTCCAGCCCCAACATAACTGGAGGAGGAACCACCTGTGGATGAGGCCATTCCTCTAACACACCCTGTGGGCCAACGGTGGAAGCTCTCATCCATCCAATGTCTGCAGGCTGGAGACTCGGGTCCTTGGGGTGAAGTCTCCCACCTCCCTGAGATGTGGGGTTGGCCTGAGACCTGTCAGAAACCTCCCAAGCTCTGGACAGGGCTGCCTGAGTACAAAATGGTCCCTGAGCAAACCTCTACTCGCAGCTGTGTGAGGCCCAGTGTCACTTCTCCCATCCTCCCAGGAGGAAGAGAACCACCAAGACAGGCCTCAGAAAGCTAGAACACCCCCAGACACTTCATTTGACTTTGAGAGGGTAAACTCCTGGGAAGACTTTTTTCTCTCACAGGAATCATTGCACCCCACTTCTGAAGTTTCTGGACTGACAGTTATCTAAAAACTGGCATCAACTCAATTCTCATGCTACTCTCAGTAAGAGCAAATATTTTACTTCATGAGACAGGAGTGAATTTTTTTTTCAAAGACTCATGGCCTGGGATAGACTTTCTCTGGACACTTCCTCTCTGAAGCAGGGTCCCAGCAGGCAGACTTTACATATTCAGAGTAAAATTGCCCCCAGCCACGTCTCCAGCCTTTATCAGCACACCTCTGCATGCAGTACAGAGTGTGTGTCCATGTGTTTGTGAGCCGTTGACAGAATCTCTCACTCGGCTGGTTCTGGAATGCCTGTCTGTTGGTCATATACCAGCAGAGGAAGCAGCCCAGTGAAAAAGCACTGCCCTCACGTCACCTCCCAGCCTCCCTCGGTCACTCTGGCCCTGCGTTTTGCACAGAGCATCGGCAGTCCGCTGCGCTCAAAGCTGAGCCAGAGGAGAAGTGATGGAGTGGATAACCCAGCTCTCCTCTCTCAGTAAAACCTGGAGAAGTATTCTATTTATGCACACAGCGCCACCCTAGTCCCCATTCAGTGTCCACACTGGTTGGCGTGGCTCCCTCATGGCTCAGAGACACCGTGTGCAAAGCTGCCTCTGTGGCTAGAATTCCCTCCTCGGACAAAGGCTGTGGAGTTGAGGCTGGTACTGAAGTGAGTTCCCTGCCAGGGGTCCTGTGGAGAGGGCTTCTGCTGGCAGCCAGGACCATCACATGGGCAGTAAAGGGCAGGAACAAAGGGAATTGTCCAGACATGGAGAACTTCTTTTCTGGTCAGAGTTTCCAGTAACAAAACCAGTCCCCTCCCGTGTGGGAAATTCTGAAGAGAGGCGAGCACAGTAGCTGTGGGAAACGTGCAGGCTGACCATCTTCTTTTTTTTTTTAATTAATTAATTTATTTATTTATTTATTTATGGCTGTGTTGGGTCTTCGTTTCTGTGCGAGGGCTTCCTCTAGTTGCGGCAAGCGGGGGCCACTCTTCATCGCGGTGCGCGGGCCTCTCACTATCGCGGCCTCTCTTGTTGCGGAGCACAGGCTCCAGACGCGCAGGCTCAGTAGTTGTGGCTCACGGGCCCAGTTGCTCCGCGGCATGTGGGATCTTCCCAGACCAGGGCTCGAACCCGTGTCCCCTGCATCGGCAGGCGGATTCTCAACTGCACCACCAGGGAAGCCCTGACCGTCTTCTTGAAAAGCCTCAGTGGACAGACTGGCTTCATGTTTTGCCCCGTACATGTTATTTTGTCTTCAAAGACCTTAAACTTTGAAGAAATTATGACGCATCCCCTCCACCCATTTACAATTCAATTTTTTTCACAGTCTAAAAGCTTAAGGAAGTCCAACAAAATTCTGATTTTTTTTCCCTAAAGCTACTTATAATACTTTCTGAAAATAATAGACACTAAGTTATTTTACTTGGGGGGGTGACCTTGCTTTGCTGATACCCTAGTTCATGTTCAGCCTGACTAGCAGCAGCCCAGGATCGGTCCTGGTCCTCTACTTCCAAGTATGAAAATCAAAACAGAGCATTGTTGTTGGCCCTCGGGGTTAGAAGCAAACACAGATCTGCAGGTTCATAAGAAGAAGGAAAGAATAAGCTTTCTTCTGTTTTCAATGACTCTATTGTCATAATTAAGAATATGTAGAAATTAACAAGTTCATTTAACTTTATTTATGGCTCTTGGGAAAGGGGTGTTCCAAGAGGGGAGGCTTAGTGGGACATTGGTATTATCTCCAAAGGGAATGACTTTCCAAAATTTCTCTATGAAGTTCTTATTGTTCTTCAAAGCAGAGATCACTCAAGTGCTAGTGTACTCTGCACCATCCTGTAATTGATGGAGGGCTAACTGTTCTTAAGGCAACTCTCCAGTACACAGAGACTAAAGCCAAACAAGATACGTATTTCAGAAAGCCCCATCAAAGAACAGACGATGGGATTACATCCAGTAATTAACAACTCCCCCTTATCTTTGACTTTTCCAAGGAAATGTCTCTCTTCCTGACACAAGATGTTCTCTTTCAGTGTGAATGTCAGAGATTATATTTTGCTCAAAAAACAGTTTCTATGTTGTTAAATGCCTTTAAATTTTTATTCACTGTACCCTTGATTGGAAATGCCTTTTAGGTCCACCAGTACAGATGTCCACACATCAGACTGGCACTTCCATCCCAATGTCCATATTGGTCTGAAATATGCCTAGGATTAAATGGAAGTGTATTGATCAGACCTGTGTAACAAAGTTCATGTGATCAGAAACTGAAATTGGGCAAATCCTCATTATTTCTTAGATCTAGCATTTTTTATTTTTGTGGCTACAGAGAAAAGTTGCTCGTAAATGCAGTTTCATGTGATCCAAGAAACCTGTTACTTTTGGTCTTGTTTCCAAACTGATTTATTGAAAAGATACAGATCACAATGAGATTCTCTCATCAAAGCCCAGAGATACTAGCCATATTGAATTAATTTGCAGACAATTCAAAGCATGCATTCAGAATCCAAAAGAATGTATTATCAGTATCATCCCTGTCTTTATTTAAAGTGCACGTACTTTGTTCGTCATGGATTTTTTTCATTAACTTTGACTTTTTTTTAATATTGCATTAAAATATTATTTTATTACTGAGTTTTTGGTACCCAATGCAACTGCATTACTTGCCTCACCCTAGTCCAGATCCTGTGCATACTTCTCTTCCTAAAGGATCTCAGAAGAAAGGGAGAAGCCCCGTTTGAAGAATATGGTTTATTTCCCCTCAGCAGGGGAACAGCAAAAATGGTTCTGATAATCTCTTCTATATGAGGCCTTCCAAGAACTTTGAAGATGCTACTAAACCAATACTAAAGCCACCTTCTCTTATGCAGGTTTGCTGGATAAGGTTCACTGTTGGGCAATGCACAATTCTAGGGGACACTGCTGTCATCATAGTCTAATTGGTGCTGCTCAGGACTGCTATCAGCCCACAAGCTATTGATTTTAGGTCCACCATTAAATAAGGAGCTTGCATCAGAATTTAAATCAACTCTATCCCTAAACATGCTGTTTAGTGCAGCTTTTTTTTTTTTTTTTTTTTCCCCCCCGTAGCAAAACTGTCTCAACAAAGGAAGCAGTTCATTGATTTACAATCAGGTCCCAGCTCCTTGTTGACTGGCACTTTGAATAGCAGTGATCCAAGTGAGAGGTGCTCCCTGGGGTTGGGAAAAGCAAAATCTGCACAACTGAACGTGGACATCCTGTTTTCACCTCTCCTTGACTTCCTGATAGACACAGCTCCAGAAGCAAAACTAGTAACAAAGAGATGTCCTTGAAAACAGACCCCCTTCAACCTCTTCTTTAATCCTAACCCCTTTTCCTTATATCTTTAACACTCAAAACTTTTCCTTTCCATTTCCTGGATTGACTCTGGGGCAAAGTCACTATTACACTATTCTGGTTTAAGAGAGATAGGTACCTTACCCACAGTGACTTCTGTCCTCCTGGGACCATGCACAATGTCTATTTATTAAAATTAAATACTAAGTAGATGGATGCTCTATTGTTAAAACTATACACAAATAAGCTCTTGGCTTCCTGATGGCTTGTAACATCAATTAACAGCATCCTTGTTATTGATAATAAACACACACCAAGGAAGAGTTTCCTTTCCCAGCCATCAGCGACAATATCCTGAAACTGTTATATCTCTGAGGATAGTGGAAAAATTGGGGATTGATCCCCTTACCCAAAAGTCTGACCCAGGTGATACAGAGCCTAAAGACCTGGATTAAAGCCTCAGTGAGGGAGGGGGATGTATAAAATCCTTTGTAAAATTTTGTTTGGAGACTAGAATTTTCACTTAAACTTAGGTGTGTGGTCATTGGCAGAAGGAATATTTAACTGATAAATTCACTGACCTTAAAGACGTAAATTTTAAGATCAATGTTCTCAGAAAAATTATGTTAAAAAATAAAATAGAAAAAAAATACCAAAGCAGGTCTAGAGAAGCCAAAATGCAAATCTACATTTTTTAATTGAAGTATAGTTAATTTACAGTGTTGTGTTAGTTTCAAGTATACAGCAAGGTGATTCAGTTATGCATACATATTCTTTTTCGGATTCTTTTCCACTATAAATTATTACAAGATATTGAGTATAGTTTCCTGTGCTATACAGTAGGTCCTGGTTTATTTTGTATGTAGTAGTATGTATATGTTAATCCCAAACTCCTAATTTATCTCCTCCCACCCCCCATCCTGGAAATCTACATTTTTGACAGGAAACATTTCTGCTTCTTCAGAGATTTATTTTTTTAAGTAAATAGTTTTAATTAATGCTGTAGAATTTTCTTCCTTTCATTTGTGACCTTTTTCAAACGCTCGTGTGTTATTCTCGTGAGTCCCTATAATTTCTTAAGAGAGTTTCTCAGCAATATTAGTCCATCTTCCAGGTGACAACTGAAATATTTGCATGGAATAACCCTAAGGGTCTCTGAAACTGACCTCCCTGCTCAGGACGGACCTGGGGAGTTTGGACCATGGGAAAAGCTAACAATCTGAAAAATTCTGGAAACCTTCAAGGATGATTAAACCTTCAGTTTCTCCTATTCCATGTTTAAAAGCAAAGAACTATATTCAAAATATTTATTAACAAACTGAATCATGCCTCATTAAGAACTCCAAGTTAACAAGATGGTGGTGGTAAGTTGCATAAGGAAATTTAAAAATTAACACACAGAAAGTTTTGTTTTAGCAGAGGAATTTCTTCCCAGGCCTTGGGGATCAAATACATAAATACTTTATTAGGTATAATGATAGTTATTTAACACTTCACATTTTCTATCACACTTTTTGTATTTTATGCATGGCCATCCTCCATCAATTTAAGTTATTCTCTAAATTTATGGAGAGCAGTAAAACTGGTAATTGTTATAGATTTTACCTAAGGAATTGCTATTTCCCAGTTTGCGTCTTAGTACTGAGGGACAGTAGCCTATTTCTTAAGCAACATTGCCATCTGGTGGCTGTCTGTACATTTCCCAGGCCTACGTGAACTAAAGAGACCTCAAGTTTGGAATTGATTTATGTCCCACAATTTCCTTTAATTGTGGATCAAATTGGTTAAGGACAAAGGGATTATCCTGCCCCCCCCAAATTTTACAGCTTTTATTTCCAATAATCAATGTTGTTTTGTTTTACAAGGCCACTTCTGGCTATTCAGTGAAGAAAAGCTGAACCAAACAAGGAAAACATTAAGAAAAAAAAAAAAAATCTATCATTATTTCCACCAAAGCACCATGTATTTCAAATACTGGCACATTCAATTTGAAGTTACATTTAGCCCCTCTGTATCAATATTTCTTTCTTGGAGCTTTTGAGAACCTAATTTTCAACACTAAGACACTAGTGATGAGAGATTATATTGCACTCTGAAAACAGAAAAAGTGCTTTAGTTTTTACGAATAGAAACTGAAACAGGTTCATTTCCAATCTTCTCTTTGGGACATTTGTTGAGTAAACAGAAAAAGCCAAATGTCTCTCCTCTATTTAATATTTGGGAAAATTCCAGTTGAGGTGGGCCACCTGTGAGGTCTAATATTTGGATGTCAGTTTCACTCTGTTAGATTTTCTCTAGAGATTCATATGAATAATCATAAAGCTGTTCCAAAGTCTGAATCATCCAGGTGACAAGCTCCATTTGGCAGACAACCACGAGTAGGCAAACTGTGGCCGATGGGGACTCGTTATTCTGTGTTTCTAACTCTCAGTAATACACAGTGAACACAGGTAGAAGGGAATGACATGAAATACACATTCTGACAGCTCAACAAAGAACCTATCCAAATATGAAACACAAGAGAGGACATTTTTTAACCTCTAGGGAAGAAAAATAAAATTTCTATTCTTTTTTGTCCTTCTCTTTCTTTTATTGAAAATCTAATTATATAGCAATATTTTTATATGTATGTACACAGATCAAGAATACATATACTAAATTTTCAGTAACTTACCTATTACTGCAGTATGGCAAATAATATTCTCAGAGGCTTTTAAATTAATATTTTATTTTCCATTTAGAAAGTTAAGGACAGCATAATACATGCAATAAATTATTTCTGCAATATTCTGCTTGTGAGTCATTAAGGCCAGATCGAGAGCAGTGCTTTTCAAACTTGTCTGCCAATGTTAAAAATACAGATGCCCCTGGAGATTCTGATTCAGTATGCTTGGAGTAGAGTCCAAGAATCTATCTTTGATAAGCATGCCAAGTGATTTTCATCATCAAACAAATTTGGGAAATATTAATCAACATTTTTATTGAAGTGACTTAAGATGTAAGTATAATCACAACTCAGACTTATTGGAAGTTACACATAAGTTAAGAATTGTCATTTTTATTAACCCAAATATTCAAACATTTAGAAAATAATTATTTTAAAATTTCATAAAATGCGTGCATATATGAATCAGGATACAAATTCATCTTTATAGGGAATGCTATTCAGTGTGTTCTAATTTTGAATAATATCCATTTGTCTTTTTCATTGATTCATAATTACATTAAAGGTTAGGTACCTGTTTTTAAGAAGTGTAAATAGATTTACATTAGAGAGACTAACTAGGAAAACAAAACCCTGATAAAGCAGAAGAGAACAAGAAAGAGAAAATAGAAGTAAAGATGCAAAGGCATCACATGTGAGGGACTGAAGGAGAAACATGAATGCTGGAAAAGCAACACTGACATAAATACTGGGTTCAAGGGAATTTTATTTTATGATACGCTTGATAGAAGGGTGAAGAAAATAAGACAGAAGGGAAAGATAAGCAGAAGTATAAAGAATAAGGATAAATAAGAGATTTCCATTTTGAGCCTTTTATCCCATAACGAATTTATTGAGTGAAAAGTCTGTTTATCAGGTGATAGAGTCAGAATTCTTCCTTCACTTGTAAAAGTTGATAAAACCTAACTCCCAGTGGTGAGCAGCATCTGTAATTCTAGAAAACCAATAGGTCTTAGGAAGAATTTCCTGAAACAGGCCTTCTAGAACAGTACTTCTTCAAGAACTCCATGAAAAAAAAGGCTTCCATGGCAAAATAATTTTAGAGAGTCTGCACATGACATTCTCTTTGAAGTTCCCCAGAAACAGTAGATTAAAGGCTCTGAAGTCCTATAGAGATTTGTTCGAATCACTTTTAACTCATTATTTTTCAAACTTAGTTGACCACAGGACACTTTTTTTCAGTTCACATCTTACTAACATTCTGTAGAATCAGGGAGAAGAGGGTGGGGCTCAGCATCAGAAAACCTGGGTTGAACTTTTGCTCCAACGTTTACGTGCTTCGTGACCTGGGTCAGGTTACTTAATAACTTAGCCTTAGCTTCTCCATCTGTAAAATGGGTTTAATAATGCTTAGCATAACATCTGGCACATAAAAAATGTTGGATTAAGTACTAGTTATTTGTATTCTGCAAAGGCTATTCTGAGAAACATCTTAAGCTTTCTGTCAAATTATCAATATGAAGCGTATGTATTAAATTATGCCATCACTCTTCATAACATCAGAAGAAATTTATTTTTCCAATCAAAGAAAACCCGAAAATTTTTCTTTTATTTTTCCTCCCTCCACCCCCAACCCTTTTTATTTTCAGTTAGGCAATTTCAAATCAAACCAAGAAAGGTCAGAAATCGGTCACATCACATCCAGGCCAGTGATATGCAGCAGAGAGTTGTCATAAACAACAGGATAGAATGGATACAAACGGGTCTTAGATAAAGATAACCATTATCTTAGTCTGTTCGGGCTGCCACAACAAAAATAGCATAGAGTGGGAGCTTACTCAACATTTATTTCTCACTGTTCTGGAGGCTGGGTTGTCAAAAATCAAGGTGTCAGCAGCTTCAATGTCTGGTGAGAACCCGCTTTTGGGTTCATAGACGGTCATCTTGCTGTGTCCTTACATGGGAGAAGGGCTGAGGGAGCTCGAGGGGGTCTCTTTTATAAAGGCACTAATTACATTCATGAAGGCTCCACCCTCATGATCTAATCACCTCCCAAAGCCCCCATCTCCAAACACCATCACATTGGGGTTTAGGTTTCAACATATGGATTTGGGGGGGACACAAATATCCAGTCTAAAGCAACCATTTCTAAAATGAAGCTGCCTTCTGGAAACACAGAATTCTCACTGCCTAGTAAAACTCTACTGGTGCCAAACACAAGAGTGTAATAGGTGTAACTTGGTTTTCATGCCCTTGACCATCCCATTCAAAGGGTAAAATTCCATTATATATCCTGCCAACCCTAATCACATGCTAAAGGCGCTAATAGTCCTTCATCTCCCCCTCCACCCATATGACTTCCTGAAAAGACTCCAAAACCTCCTAACACCATGACTGGAACATCATTTAACAAGCATCAAGGGACTTCCCTGGTGGCGCGGTGGTTAAGAATCTGCTTGCCAATGCTGGGGACGTGGGTTCAGTCCGTAGTCTGGGAATATCCCACGTGCCATGGAGCAACTAAGCACAACTACTGAAGCCCACACGCTTAGAGCCCATGCTCCGCAACCAGAGAAGCTACCGCAATGAGAAGCCCGCGCACCGCAAAGTAGAGTAGCCCCGCTCACTGCAACTAGAGAAAGCCCGCGCGCAGCAACGGAGACCCAATGCAGCCAAAAATAAATAAATTAAAAAAAAAAAAAAAGCACAGACAAATGCTTCCTAAGTGAATCAATGATGAATGAACGAATAACTGTTTCCATTCTCACTTCAACTTTGTGACCCGCAGAGCCAGGCCAATCCTAAAGTCTGTTATTCTGAAGACACAGCTCTGAAATTTGTCCCCTGGTCTAAGAAGATAGAAGCAAGTAGGAGGGGCGTATAATGCCACATCCCCAGCAACCCAACACCAGAAATCAATTGCGAAAGGGTCCGATTCATCAAATGGCGCTCAAGAGCTTCTGACAATTATCCAATTACTACCTTTTCCAAAATATATTTCACATCACATTTCAAGACATTATTTTGGTTGTATCCTAAAATTATGGCTTAAACTATATTGAAATAAAGCTATAACATACCCATTTATCATATTTTTTGTTGTTCACCCAATAGCAAATAGAGTTAGCTGCCTGGTTGTTTTGTTTGTTTTTTGTTTTTTTTTTACATCTTTATTGGAGTATAATTGCTTTACAATGGTGTGTTAGTTTCTGCTTTATAACAAAGTGAATCAGCTATACATATACACATATCCCCATATCCCCTCCCTCTTGCATCTCCCTCCCACCCTCCCTATCCCACCCCTCTAGGTGGTCACAAAGCACCAAGCTGATCTTCCTGTGCTACGTGGCTGCTTCCCACTAGCTATCTATTTCACATTTGGTAGTGTATATATATCCATGCCACTCTCTCACTTCGTCTCAGCTTACCCTTCCCCCTTCCCGTGTCCTCAAGTCCATTCTCTATGTCTGCATCTTTATTCCTGTCCTGCCCCTAGGTTCTTCAGAACTTTTTTTTTTTTTTTAGATTCCATATATATGTGTTAGCATATGGTATTTGTTTTTCTCTTTCTGACTTACTTCACTCTGTATGACAGTCTCTAGGTCCATCCACCTCACTACAGATAACTCAATTTCATTTCTTTTTATGGCTAATATTCCATTGTATATATGTGCCACATCTTCTTTATCCATTCACCTGTCAATGGACACTTAGGTTGCTTCCATGGCCTGGCTATTGTAAACAGAGCTGCAATGAACATTGTGGTACATGACTCTTTTTGAATTATGGTTTTCTCAGGGTATATGCCCAGTAGTGGGATTGCTGGGTCATATGGTAGTTCTAATTTTTAGTTTTTTAAGGAACCTCCATACCGTTTTCCATAGTGGCTGTACCCATTTACATTCCCACCAACAGTGCAAGAGGGTTCCCTTTTCTCCACGTCCTCTCCAGCATTTATTGTTTGTAGATTTTTTTGATGATGGCCATTCTGACTGGTGTGAGGTGATATTTAATTGTAGTTTTGATTTGCATTTCTCTAACGATTAGTGATGTTGAGCATCCTTTCATGTGTTTGCTGGCTGCCTGGTTTTGATACACTAATTGCCAGTGATACTGTGGAAAGTATGATATTCATGCTGGCACCCAGGGGGCAATTTTTTAAGCGTGAAATTATTGCATCACATTGCACTTGAAAGAAAATTAGTTCCTGCTTCATTTTCGATGCCCCTATTCACTCAGTGTATTAAGGCCAACAGCCTTCACCGTTTTGGTATTTAAATGGCATATGCTGAATGTCACTTACCCTACCCGTATGGTTCCTGGGCTCACAGTTCAATGACCTAATGCAGTTTGGAATACTAACTTCTTAAAATCTCCTTAACACATTACCCTTAACTATAGGTATAATACTATTCAAAGTCATACTGCTAAGAAGTCTCCCATTCAACCCAAACTTTATAGAACACTATTGGCAGCAATCTGCCTTGTGAAGGATTTGCAGGTGCCTAAAAGTGAATTATAATGCTCTGCAACTTGCCATTTCTTAGGAATATGGCAGGTGGAGGACACAGCTGCAGTAATTGGAAGTATTAGATGGATCTCTGGGCCCCTCTCCCCGCACTCATTTTATGGCTGATGATGACCCTAGGATTATAGTTTCAGTAGATACTTGTAAAAAGACTGAGTAATTCACCTGTGAATGACATAACTGAGTTACATTCTTTTGTGACGTTCACCATATTTCTCCCATTGTCTTGAATAACTTTCTTATATATAGGTATTTGCCCCCCAAATTAATTCTTCAATTGATATGTGGTGCTCTCTCTTTTAAATTTGCTCTACTGGCTGTATTGTTTTTTCTTTCTTCCATCATATATGCTCTCTATGACAGGAAAAGCACAAAGGAATGCAACTGGACATGACATTAAGCTCCAGAAGAGCCCGAACCTTGTCCATCACTACATCCCTAGCAGGACATACTGTATCTAGCATACAGGAGGTGCTCATTGAACTTGTGAATGTATGAATGAATGAATGAACGAACAAACCAATAAACAAAATAGCTGATGCTATAGGCCATGGAGGAACAAAAGAAAACAGGAGAGAATATTATTCTGAAATAAAAAGGCTTGGAAGAAGACCACATGGTGTATTGGATGAACAGGTTCCTAACCTATTTTACACTGAAGACACCTGGATTTCTCGTGGGGAGAAACTGAAATAATGTACATGAAAACGGTATAGAACTACTCAGAGAGAGTATCTTGAATATGAAGACAAAGAATTGTGAATAAAATAAGCTGAAGCTGATAATTAAGTTGCAGCATGGAATCACAGCATCATGGAGTCAACCCCAGAGCAGAGGCACCATTGATATTTATTGAGGGAATTTGTGGCCCTGGTTCAGACCTCAGAAAATGGAGATGGGTGAAGGGAATCTGCAAGGAAAGTATTTCATTGCAAAGAACCTACAAGTACAGAAGCACTTTTTTTCTTAATTTTATTATTAGAGGTTAAACTGGTAATACAAAAACTAACATTTATCCAGGTTACAAAGAAAGAGTTTATCATTTTTCAAAGTCACCAAGGTTAAGGTGCATTAAGATGTTAATGCATCTTTTTCCCAATCAGATGCATTCCCATATTTCACTCCTAAAAAATTCTGATATGTAGGCATTCTCATTATTTAATGAGATTTTAGAAAAGACCTTTTAACATATAACACATTCTATGGTTTTAATATACACCAGCTTCTCCAGGAATGCATTTACTATGTAAATTAAGGCACAGCTGTAAGTTTTTGTTCAAAACTTTACCAAGAGTTGTGCACCATTTCAGAAAACCCATGACATTAGTGTTTATGATATTGCCAGTACAACGCACATTGATCTGCATTTGTAGCTAGTAATTCTACATAAAGATAAAGGCGTAAGCGTCTGATGACTTTATCTTCCGGGATAGTCATACCCAAGCTTTTTTGTTGAACTACATTCTATTTTATTAAAAACTGCTTTCCTTTTTTCTGATTTATATTACAGTTCAAGTACTGTATTCGTTGTTTAAAAGTATATATGCCTATAAATCATATTAACTTTGAACATCATTTCAGAATAGCCAAAATAAAATATTTGTTATGAAAGAGGGCATGAGTCTGGGAGGGTTGAGAGAACCACTGATCCCATCCACCCTCCTTGCTATGCAGTGAAACTGAGGCTCAGAGAGATGCAGTAACTTGCTTAAGGCCACCAAGCAAGCTGATGACCAGGTCAGAACTGGAGTTACCTGGGCACTGAGTTCTCCTTCCAGCACGCGGCCCTGCCTCAAAGTGATGCCTACATAAACGCAGAGGGAGAACAATTAAGTTCACGCTTCAGAATGAGTTGGTGACCATTAGACCCAAGGGGTGGAGACTGGGGAGGTCTCTCCCTGTCCCTGTGTCCCAGCACAAGAGGCAAGATGCTTTAGAGAAGATTTTTTTGGTTTTTTGTGGGGTTTTTTGTTTGTTTGTTTTCACCTAAAAAGCCCCAGGTGCTGGTTCTGGTGCTGAGCATACACAAACTGAGCTGTGACCAGTTCAGCGCTTCTCTCTAAAAGGCACACAGCAAAAGCTGTCATTTGCAAAGCTTGTGTTTAAAACCAGCATTAAAGTGAAAAGAATTTAAAAAAAAAAAAAAACAGAAAGAACATTATTCATCCTGAGAAAGCAACATTCCATTATAACCTTGAATGTGAACTTTGTCAACAGTACTTCACAGTGAAGGAATCAAGGGATAGACCTTCAATTTAAAATCCATAAATGGTACCCTTAGGTTTTAGCCTTGAGTTTAAGTGTTTTTAGTCAGATGGAGTTCTTACGTGGTCTGAGTTTGTAAACAACCAGGTGGAATAGGTAAAGGATGTGTCCCAGGAAGCTTTTATATTTCACACGTACATTAAAACTGCCTGAAATATTCCTGGGAGATAAACACAAGGTAATTAACATTTATCTCCAAACTGGCTTCTATCCAGATCACAGCTCTGCATTTATGAAGCAAGAGAATTCTCTCAAGTAAGTAGCTTCAACAAACAGTGCTCAATTCAGCCACACTGGGCACTTCACAGTAAGAAAAGAGAAGCGAGCCAATGAACTATATTCTCCTAAATCATCATCACCTACATTTAGCCTGAAGTCACTGCTATGCTATAAGTTCCCCAACCTGAGACTAGGGCTGTCTTCCAAACCCCCAAAGAAAATTAAAACACCCCAGATTGTTTTCCAGTTAAAGCTAAAACCAGCAATTATAATATTTATGATCAGTTTATAAACTGAAATGACTCCTCTTGTCTTTTGGACTCAGCACGGTAAAGATTTTCCACTTTAGTTCTTGTAGTTGCTATAAAAGAGCCTCGTATTTCAGGATGAGAATCCTGAACCAGTGTAATGGACTTTGCTTCGAATGAATATGATCCTAAATACCTAGGCAATTGTTTTTTATCAAATTAATGGACTCTGTATCTATAAAATAAAATAAAATGCAATATATCTGAAGTTACAAATGCACTAAGCCAAAACATTTAACTCTCTGTGTGAAGTGATACACAGAATTGCCTTTTCACATTATCTTAAGTGAGGTCTGAGGCAGACAGCAGGCAGGCGGAGGCACTGGGTAAGTTGGCCGTTGCAGACGTCCTGGGCAGAGGAACATGGCTGGTGGTTTTAAAACCCTAGGGAGAAAAGCAAACGGTTTATTATTATGGTCCATTTCTTAGACTTTCTTTTGGGAAGACCTAAAAGAAAGGTGGGTGGTTAATCTAAGTTTACATCAATCAAATCTCTCCATGAGAGCCTCTTCCTGTGTCACCCATGGCACCTGCCGTGGTACCATCCTGCAAGAAGGCCCAGAAATAAAAGGTGTGAAGTGAAGGTGAGAAATGTTCTCCAAGGAGCAAAACATTCATTTTGCTGCACGATGCTGAGCTCTAAAAGCAACAATAAAAAGCAGAAACTTTGTTCCGTCTAGATCATCCTACTTACTTGGCAATCCATATCTTATTGGAGAAGGACTCCGGCTTCGAGATATCTGGAAAATATAAAAGTGTAGTGTGAACTACACAGTAGATGGAGCTCAAAGAAAGAATCCTTTTGATTTTTTTTTCCTAAAACCAGCTAAAGAGTTTATCTGAAGCAGTTTAGAACTATGATGGTTTCCCCCTGAGGTTGAGCCCTGTGATTCCTTTTATACTTCCTGAAGTAAATGGACACTCAACTTAGCTTAAATTATATTATTAACTAAAAGCTGAGCTCAGTGGCCTAGTTTTTTGTTGGTTTTTGTTGCTGTGGTTGTTTTTAGTGGTTGCTAAACACTTTGAGACGGGATGCTCACTGGCCATACTGAAGTCTATGCTTTCCAGAAAATATTTATTATTATTATTAATTAAAGCTAAAATGATCCAATACTCTCTGGCACATCCTTTATATGAATTATATCATGTGTCCAAAATGCTGTCCTATGAAGGAGGGTCACTGGGAAGCCAGAAAAGAGCCATTTTTCAAATCTCACCTTTGCTTTCACTGAGGAAAAGCTACCCCCATACCTACAAGCCTGCGATGGCTCGGAAATAACTGACCGCAAGCATCATTCTTGCTGTGAGTTTTCAAGCACTTTAGATAAATAGACATTAACAAAGATGGAAGCTGTTCTGGATATGAGGTCTCAAACAAGTCAACCAGATTAACCAAAAATGTTTGTACCGGGCTTGTCGTAAAGAGATGATGCTGGAAAGGGACAGGATTTTGGCAGCAGTTTCACCTTTGAGAATCTACTTTAGTCTATCAAAAGTTTAAGTTTGCTCTCCCTGGGCACACAGTTGGAAAAAGAGAGGATGGGTTCAAACACATACAGGTACTTATTACAGAGGGACATTGCCCTATGCTAAGCCTTCCAATGAGGGTCCAGAGTTATAATTTGCCATGGCTGTAAGTGCAACAGGTGTCTAATATTGCTCTTTCTTCTGATAGAACACTTCGTCTTAGAATGAGAATTGTAATTCTTCCAGTATAAAACTCGTAATATGTCTTTTTAATTTATCAGCCCGTTAAATGTACTCTCCTTTTGCTTTTTCCTACTGTGAATACCTATTTGGCAATAAGGATAATTAAGTTATATTAAAATCAGCAAGAGCTAAAAATTGTGTCTGACACATGGCTTTCCATTCTCAGGCCATTTCTTTCATGTGGACAGTCGTCCCCAGTTTCCCAGCCCACAAAAATTCTGCCAGATCACATAACAACTCCCCCGTGAACTAAATCCAGAGGGAATCTCTACCTCCTCTGACAGCTTTAGCTGTCATTCAGTAAAATTCAGTTACTTTGTTGAAATCATACTGATCTTCCTATATTGAAACTCATTCAGGGAAGAAACCATGTTTTAGTCATTTCTGTATTGCCCACACACACATACACACTAGCATCCATCCGATAACGGAAAAAATGTTTGATAAGAATGTTATCAGGGCTCTCCTGGTGGCACAGTGGTTAAGAATCAGCCTGCCAATGCAGGGGACACGGGTTCGAGTCCTGGTCCAGGAAGATCCCACATGCCGCGGAGCAACTAAGCCCGGGTGCTACAACTACTGAGCCTGCACTCTAGAGCCCGCGAGCCACAACTACTGAGCCCGTGTGCTACAACTACTGAAGCCTGCGCACCTAGAGCCCGTGCTCCACAACAAGGGAAGCCACCACAATGAGAAGCCCGTGCACTGCAAAGAAGAGTAGCCCCCGCTCACCACAACTAGAGAAAGTCCGCGCGCAGCAACGAAGACCCAACGCAGCCAAAAATAAATAAATAAATAAATTTATTTAAAAAAAAAAAAAAGAACATTATCAAACATAATGTTTTGTTGAGAGGGGTTTAGAAGTTTAGGGCTAGAGTTGCATCGCTAGAGATAATTTCAGAGAAGTTGCCTTCTCTACCACTCTCCCTAAAACAAGTTTGAACAAATATTTAAAGAATTTTTATTTGAAGGAACAGCAAATTGTTAGCCTATCTGGTATCTTAACATGTCTTGGTCTAGATCTGTATTCAAAAGGCACTGACTAAATATTATGTGTTGAATGAATGAACAGTGGTGAATCATAATAATGTTAGTTTTTAGGGATATTATCTCCAAAGTTTTCAGAGATGTTTTTGCTGTTATTTTTTTTTTTTTGATAGATGTGTTAGTAATCCTAAGAATGAATACACAGAGACTAATCCTAATTCTTTCTACTTTGAAGTTTGGAGGAAAATTAAGACCTGCAATGCCCTTTACACAGTATTGAAATCCAGACCATTTGAGCAATTTCTCCAAACTCATACAAGAAGTTCTAGAGATACCAGAGACTGATGTGTGCAGAGACCAGTTGACTAAGATGTCCTATTCTCTGTTCAGGAGACTCATAGCTAATAGCCCATTTTCATTTAAAGATAAAAATAAAACACGAAATAACTAAAGTCTATTATTCTTTCAACTAATGAAGAAAAATACTACCTCTACTTCCTTCTTTCTAGAATGATAAATTCCTTAGCCAAGGTAGTATAAAAATCAATCTGGGGTGATTGTAGTAGGTTCTCTTTCTACCTACAAACTTATCATCACCTCTTTTATAGGTGACTGTGGACCAAAAAAAACATCAACCATAAGATGATTTTGTGTAAAAATGATTAGACAGATACGTACCGTGCTTAAACTAATACGGCTACGAGGGCAGATGGGACTTAAACTCCTGCTTCGACATCGACTTAGAGATCGCACTGAGTTCCACTAGAGAAAGAGAAAGAGAAAAATAGTCAATAGTTTGTGAAAGCCCAGGTGGCTTAAAACAATACTCATATCCCATAGAACGAACAAGAGGTTTTTCTGATATGATTACACTTGCCCGTTACTGGTCGTCAGTATGAGTACACTCATTTGCTATAGCTGCCCAATATTTGACAATAGCTCTAGGGTACTTCTCAAATAAAATCCCATTACAATGAACTTCGGGATATTCAAATTCATGATGCTAGTGGAACTTTGTTTTGATGAGTAAACTGTTAGAAATTACATTCAGGTTTGCAAGTGTTGGAGAACGTAAGCTCCATCTGGTCAGGAATTTGTGTTTGCTTTGTTCATTGCTGAATCCCCAGCACGTAAACACAGTGCTTGGGTCGTAAATAACTATTGAATAAAATGAATTAATGAATAAGTGAGTGAGTGAATCACTACTGTGGCCCACCTACTGTCCAACTAAGTTAATGAACAAAAAGAAAATTTTATTTCCTATAATGAGATTTTACTAGTCAAAGTCTTCTCATCAATTCCCGTCGTTCAACCCTTTCCCAAGTTCTTGCTTTAAGGGTATTTTCTTTGTTTTAGGAGTTTAAGCTTGGGTAAATATTGGTGACATACTTGAGGGGAGAGAAGAAGGAAGTTAAAAGGCAATTGCTATTTGATGGAGAACATAGGAATAGTGGCTATTTCCTCTCCCTCCCTTCCAAATTGCACTGCAGACAGTCTACAACAAGAGTTTCTTAATAGAGGGTAATTGTTGTAAGGGCAAGAAGCACGTTTTATGAGCTCATTCATTGTAGAGCACGTGCGATTGCCAAGTCAACACAACCCAGTTTCTATGGGCTCAACTCTTACAGCACAGAATATTTTCATTGAGATACTTTATGCTACAGTGGGATGTTTAAGCTTAAGTTCTTAAGTTCTTTTAAATACACTATTCCGCTTCTCCACTTCATGTGTGAAAAGCTGCCATGAAGCACTTCCCCTATTCTCCAGGTCAAAGAGAACAGGAACTGAGACCACCAAGATGGTGGCTTTGCTCTGGACCTGGGAGCTCCTCTCCAGGATTCACTTAACTTCTAGGAAGGGCAGGGTAAAACTCCATAATGGGAACAATACAGAATATCCAAGCACCCGTAGCAACCAGTTCCAACATCCTCTCCCCACCTTAACACACACACTTACACACTTGCATACCTAAGACTCCATTCTGAAGGCTGTCCAATTATTTAACATGTTCAAAACATTCTACAGCCAATGTATATAGGAAGCAACCCTCCAAAACTGATTGGCTCCTCTCTCCCCACCTCCTCTGCCCTCTTTTTCTCCATCCCTCCCCTCCCTACACATCATACCAAGGAGAGAAAAACAGGACACAGCCATCATATCCCAAAATACAGAACTATCAGTAAAAATCGGGCCAATTGTTTTCTGACAGTTAATTGGTCACTTTTAAATGCTTAGAATTGTAGAGGGCCTCCAAAAGTTGAGCTCAAAGGGCTTTGCCCTTATAATAGCATAATATTTCTAAGACAGAGGAGGCAAATAGGACCAGTTCTATCTTGTAAATAAAGCAATAAACAAAGAAACGACTGCCAGGAAATGATGAAGACTCATGGAAGAATCAAAGAAAAGAATCTGTTCTTTCCCAGCCGGTCCCTTTCCTCTCCTTTGTACGAAATCTTATCAAATAACCCTTTATGAACTTCTTTTATAGAATCTCTGGGTTTATAAATGTTCTCGAACTTGTGAATCAAACACTTGTGATGAATTGTCACTATGCAAGGCCACCGTACAAAAGCCCCTCTCCTGGTGACAGCTTCTCCCTTCATAATGATACAGTCATTCTCCATGATAGCAGGCCACACGTGATAGAAGACCAAGGGAGCCGTGAAATCGGAGTCATAGCTTCGACGGTACCTATTTTAAACACCCAAAAGAACAAGAAAGAGAAGGTAAGCAGTTATGTAACCTAACTGGGAGGGAAGGGGACATCAGTATAAATTTTCATCTTTTATTCTGCTCACATTTAGATAAATATGGATCCTGATTCTATTGTTAAAGAGATAGTTGTGGGCTCCTAGAATAGGAACCAGTGATAACAAGGACCCAACATGGGCTCACTAAAAACAAGTCATGTCATAGAGAACAGACTGGTGGTTGCTGAGGGGTAGGGGTTGTGGGAGGGATGCAGTGGGAGGCTGGGGTTAGTGGATGCAAACTAGCATATTTAGATGGATAAACAACAAGGTCCCACTGTAGAGCACAGAGAACTATATTCAATATCCTATGATAAACCATAATGAAAAAGAATATTTTAGAAAGAATGTATATAGAGATATGCATATGTGTAACTGAATCACTTCGCTGTAGAGCAGAAGTTAACACAGCATTGTAGAACTGCAATGCGCTATCACTGCACAATGGAGCCACCCCAACACAATACTGTAAATCAATTATACTTCAATTTTTTTAAACTGACCAAAAAAAAGTCATGCCAGACTAGTCTTGTTCCTTCTCAGGATTACAAGAATTGTAATTCAGTCAAATGCTAGAGACAGAGACCATCTAAGTCCCACAGGCAACCTATAAGATTTCTCATGCTGGGGACTTCTCTGATGGCACAGTGGTTAAGAATCTGCCTGCCAATGCAAGGGACACGGGTTTGAGCCCTGGTCCGAGAAGATACCACATGCCGCGGAGCAGCTAAGCCCGTGCGCCACAACTGCTGAGCCTGCGCTCTAGAGCCTGTAAGCCACAATTACTGAGCTTGCGAGCCACAACTACTGAGCCCGCGTGCCACAACTACTGAAGCCCATGCACCTAGAGACCGTGCTCCGCAACAAGAGAAGCCACCGCAATGAGAAGCCCGCGCACCGCAACGAAGAGTAGCCCCCGCTCGCCGCAACTAGAGAAAGCCCACGCGTAGCAACGGAGATCCAACGCAGCCAAAAATAAATAAATAAATAAATAAATAGATTTATTTTTAAAAAAATTAAAAACAGAATTACCATATGATCCAGCAATTCCACTTCTAGGTATTTATCCAAAGAAAACTAAACACTAATTTGAAAAGATATATATACCCCCATGTTCATTGCTGCTTTATTTACAATAGGCAAGATGGACATCTAAGTGTTCATTGATGGATTAATGGTTTAAAAAGTTGTGGTATCTATACAATGGGATACTATTTTGCTATAAAAAAAAAGAGAATGAAATCTTGTCAACTGAGACAACATGGATGAGCCTTGAGGGCATTATGAAATAAGTCAGACAGAGAAAGACAAATACCATACAATCTCACTTACATGTGGAATCTAAAGCAAACAAACAAACAAAAACCAAGCTCACAGATACAGAAAACAGATTAGTGGTTGCTGGACATGGGGGCAAAATGGGTTAGGGAGGTCCAAAGGTACAAACTTCCAGTTACAAAATAAATGTCATGCAGACGTATAATTGTTAACAATATAGTTAATAATACTGTATCGCAAATTTGAAAGCTGCTTAGAGAATAGATCTTAAAAGTTCTCATTGAAAGAAAAAAAAGTTTTGTAACTATATATGGTGACTGATGGTGATAATCATTTCACAATATATACAAATGTAGAATCATTATGTTGTAGACGTGAAACTAATACAATCTTATATGTCAATTATACCTCAATAAAAAAATTTTAAACAATAAAAAGCAATACATGTCTGTATTTCTATAGCACTTTTCTTTTTTTTTTAACATCTTTATTGGAGTACAATTGCTTTATAATGGTGTGTTAGTTTCTGCTTTATAACAAAGTGAATCAGCTATACATATACATATATCCCCATATCTCCTCCCTAGCACTTTTCTTTTAAAGAGTTCCAAACAGACTCCAGGTACTCATTAGTTCTCCCCAAGACCAATATGTTCAATGGAAATCATAACATCACCTCTGAAGCACATCTGACTGAGAAGGAAAATGACCCCAGAAGAGGGCCCTGCCCTGTAGTACAGAGAAGTATATGGCTGGGCCTGAAAATCAGGTAATGTCTGTTGATTTCCCCACCCAGAGTTCTTTTCCCTAAATTGTTCCCAGAGAATACAGACAAGATCACTTATTTATAAAGAATCCCTTAGCTTCTGCTCCTATGTCTCTTACTTGCAATCATTAAAAATTTCTCCATCGGCCCCAAATGCAATATCGAGGGGTGGGTCTAAAGTCTGCATTGCAAAGGCAATGCAACATATCTCATGGATGAAGTTACTGAGAAGGCAAAAGTCAACTTCAGGAGGGAATGAAATCTTGGGATTGACATTCATGGCTCGGATCACATCCTGAAAAACAAAAAGATGGCATCACCTTGTTACCAACCTGTGAAATACACACTGACAATCCTAAGGACGTTATGACTGATGGGAGGGGAAAAGAGCATGTGAGTGAAAACAAGGTAAACTAGAAGAGAAGTGCATGTGCTGAAAGGAGGAAGACTCATTAACAGAGAAGGAGGAAAGATGACAGAGGACAAATGATATACTAAAGGCCAAGAAAGTCTCCAAAAACAAAAAACTAAAGCAAAAACCCTTAGTAGCATTCATTTATTATTTCCTTATTTTTCTATTCTGGGCAAGTTATATAATCACCAACACAGGACTCTGACTTGTTCATAATCTATAACAATAAAAATTATAATAGCTTGCTCTTATTGAGAGTTTACTCTGTGCCAACTCTTGTGCTAAGCAAATTACCCGCTTCCTTTCATTTAATCCTCTCACAAACTCTATGGGGTCATGACCATTGTTGCTCCCATTTTAAGATTAGAAAACTAAAGCACAGAGAGGTTAAGTAAATGTGCAAGGTCACACAGCTAGTAAGTGGCAGAACCAGGATGCAAATCCATAACTATCTTTCCCAAAATCATTGCTCCTAAGCACTATGGTATTCTATCTTCCAATCTTAAGAGCCTGTCTGAAGAATAGAACCAGAAAGCTCAAAATATTTTCCTCATAATATGTCTAAGAAAGAAAGAGCCAATAATGACTGGTTCTACAAAATACATTGGATGCTCATTCCTGCTCTTCCATTACATAGATGCGATGCTAAGCTGGATGGATTTCTGAGTTATTAGTATTCATTACAAACAGCAGCAGCAGCAAACCAGTCCCAATAAAAGACCCAACACTTACATTAACACTGCTTTGGGAATCATATAGATCAAGATGACAAATGATATAATCCAAGACAGCATCCTCAAAGTCATTTGACCCTGCATAAGACGGTGTCAGCGATTTCCTCACACGGATCTTGAAGTGTCTGAATGCCACTTTAGCTACATGGAACGCCTCCTGCACATAAAAGTACAGCAAGTTTATCTGGCGGGAGGAGGGAGGTAAAGAGGTCCAAAGCAAGGAATGAAGAAAGAATGCCCAACAGAAATTCAACATCATATTGGACTTCTGGTAACTAAACCCAACGGTCAAAACTACTTTTAACCTGGGAGAAAATACATATCTAAATTGTGGAAAGTACATAAATACATATAAGACTATCCATATTCACTAATTTCAAGACAGTTGACCACTGTTCTGGTAATCCTGATTGCAAGAAGCAGGACAATGCAGGCATTCAAGGAAATAAAATCACCTGTGGTTACATAAATACTTGAAATATGCTAGTTGATGCTCTGATCCCACAGCAATATCATATTACTGGTCAAGAAATACGAGAAAATTATCAATCTAGTGGTCACGTCATACATAGACACATATCAAGCGTCTGACATGTTTCCTGGCATATATTAATTCAACAAATATTTATTAAATGCCTGTAATATAGCAGGCACGGGGAAAACTCAGTTATGCATGAAAGATATAGCCGCTACAATTACAGAACTTTAACCAACTCAGTACATGATTCTTAATTATATAAATTATATATAAGTTAAATAATTCTTAATGATATAAATTATCTTTTCTGTAAAAAGCCAGATAGTAAATATTTTAGGCTTTGCAGGTCATATAATTGTCTCTGTCACTTTTTTTTTTTTACAACCCTTTAAAATGTAAAACCATTCTTATATGTTAGCTCTTGGGTGGTATTTCTCTTAGAATTACAGATCAGGGCCAGATACAGCCCAGAGGTCATAGTTTGCTGACTCCTGATATAAATGAATAAATATAGGATAAAGTCCGGTAGATTCTGATAATTCCACTCTCACACCAATATTTTGTTTTGTTTGTTAATATTTAGCTGCTCTCATTACAGACTCTTAGTATCTCCGTATGGTACCCACAGAATAAACACATTTGCTTTGGATTTTAAGATTGTATATGAGCATTTTTTAATCTTGCCATACTCAAGTAGTTAGCAGTTCTAGTAACTACTCTTAGTTAAATAAACAGACGAGTGAACACAATCACAGCCTTTTGATTTTTCTAAGAAGGGAAGGTAACCTATCAAATGATAGCCCTTAGCAATAATATATCCATTGTGCGTACATATACCCATATTACAATAGAAGATCCAGTGCGAATCAACTTCGTATATACCCATCTGAGATAGTCCTACATTTATGGATGCTTCAACAAATGTCTGGTCACAATAGATATTAACGTAGATGAACAGTTATTGAGTGTGAAAAATAATTCATCGCAAATATCTGTAATGGAAGGAAGGGAGGGAGGGAGGGAGGAGACAGATGGAAACCCACCCTCCTTCAGTGACCTCAGGCCCTACCAGTCTTTTTTCAGCCGTCCTGTTCAGTTGACCCAAGCACTGCCTGGCCGCAGCGCCCTTGGACCGCGGAAGTGCAGCGGCGCGCGCGAGGCTCACGTACCACTGCCGCGATGTAGATGATCCGCTGCACCGTCTCGGCTTTGTCGATGCAGCGCCGCAGCAGGCATTGCGCATCCAGGCGGGTCTGGGAATAGGCGTCGCTGAACCGGGACAGCAGGGCGGCCTTGCGCGCCGCGCTGGACAGTTTGGCGCGACTCGGAGACGGGCTCCTGACCTTCGCGACCGCGGTGGAGGGGCTGGCGGACCGGCTGCGGCTGCGGCCGCGGCTGCGAGGGTCAGGGCTCGGAGACCGGCTCCTGGCGGACCTGTTGGTGAGCAAGAATCAGGCAGGGAAGCGCTCTGATTCCCTTCACTCTCTTGTTCCTAGACTCGGCTGCTTCTCTCCCCATAAACCAGAAGCCATGGGAGTAGGGAGAGCAGCTCCCTGTGAGAGGCACTGTGTCTCCAACAAGGCCTCAAATAGGACCACAAACAAAAAACAATACTCTATACTTGCCTGGTGCATTAGAATTTATAACACACTGTCACTCACTCAGCGCATCAATTTATCCTTCAAGCAGCCAGGTTGAGGTCAGCATTGATTGTTGGCCCTTTTACAGATGAGGAAGTTGAGGCTCAGAAATGCTAAGAGGGCTATCCTAGAGTAACACAGCTAGCAAGAGCTAGAGTTAAATAAAAAGTCCGATTTTCAGTATTTCTTACCCCAACCTTGGGCCACTAACACATCACTGAGCTTTCTGGTATAAAATGAGATGAACGCTGATTGAACAATGAGAAAGAAAATCTGTGTTCTCCTTCCATAGCAATGGAACCATTTGCAGTCATTTTCTCCTCTGCAGGTCCTCCATTTTCACCTACATAATTTGTGCCCTAATTCGGGATGGTGGGGAGGTTATCAAGTGAGCTAATGCATGTGGAAGTACTTGGTGAATCGAAAAGCATTGTATCAGTGAAACGTATATTGCTACCAAGTACAAAGTAAATGATCAGACTAGCTAGTCCAAAGGGAATGGGCCACCAAAAAGAGAAGTTTTGTAGAAGGAGCTGTGGGGCAAAAGGTAGTACAAAGCAGACTCTCTGAAGGTGAAAAGGGTAAAAAAAAGCCCTCATTTATAGTGTTTGCCAGTTTCCGTGGTGCAACAAATACTCTCACCATAGCCAATTGCAAACTATCAATGTGACATCCCTGAACCCAGAGTTAGGTAGAAATGCACAGAATCAGTTCCCAGAGCTAGTACAAGCTGGCACTCGCATAACACTGATGGAGTGATTCCCCAAAATGAAAGCCTAAGGTGACATTTAGGGGAATGGAGAACAGGGTTAGGGGTGGCTTTGATAGCCTGAATCTGGGCACACTGTGGGGCTGGGGGGGAAGAGAGGAAGTGTTAGAAAGAACAAGGAAAATGCAGAAACTCCAAAGAGAGAAACACTCTACTTTGTCCTCACTTAACACTGTCTGAATGACCTGTCTTAACGTTCTGTCCATCAGTAGAAGGGAATTTCACATTCCCTTACCTACTCATTCCATCAAACAAAGTGAGATGTAAAAAAGCAATACCCTCTAGTAAAATGACAGTTGGTCATCCTGGCGAGAGAACTCCTAGAACTCAGAGAACAGGACCCTTCCCCTATCATGGAACAGTCTTTCAACATGGGTACCACCTTTTGCATTATAGGCACTCAAATCTGGTATCAAGACAAAGAACCTTCCTTTTGCACATCTTAGTTTCATTCCTTAAGCTTCAATGTCAGTCCAAAATTAATTAGTGCCCAAGTATTGTCAATCCACGAGGTATTTTCTCTATGGAAGCATGAAGTTAGAGAAAACAATCCCTCTACAATTCAAAGTTTTCCATATTATTGGGGTTCGCGCTCAGGATGTCATTTTATTTTTCTTTTTTATTTTTCCTTTTTCCTTTTCCAAGCCAGGCTTTTATCACTAACTCAACAAAAGGAACTTAAATGAAAAGATCTGTGAGACTTTGTCAGACCTTCCTTGGAGTACAGATTTTTCAGCGGACAGAACAGCTATCTCGTCCTTCAGCGTTCGGAGCTGTTTCTCATAATCGCATATCGCTTCTGCCTTCCGCTGGTCTACGCTCCACCCGTCCGCGCCCATCTGCTCCGAGCCCCGCAGCTCCTCTCTCCTACGCTCGGAGCCCCGCTTCTCTGAGCTCCTATGCTCTGAGTGTCTGTGGCGAGATTCCTCCTGGGCTTGAAGAGATTTAAGCCTGAACAGAAAAAAAAGGTTTGAAAGAAAAGAGAGAAAGGGAGGGATGGAGGAAAGGTAATAAACAGCAATTGGCCTACTTAAGGAGGCTGCTCTATTTAGTGTGCCGTTATTGCCCTGGCAAACTCGGATGGAAATGCATAGGATCAAACACAAATTAACAAAGAGCAGAATTGCCAGGGTCAGGGTGCCACTTCATGTCTGCAGCTTGCATGGAAAAAGGCTCCTGAAGAAAAGATAGGCATGCAAATCCTCTAGCCAAAGCAGAGCGGGCAGAGTCATGAAGTCTTTGCAGAAGCAAAGCAGAGACATACTATTCTACGTTGGACGGCTTCACTGCACAAAACTCTGGAAGCCTGTGACCTCCAAAACCTAGTCCAGAAGCTGGTCAAAGATATAATCTATTCTCTCTAGCTCTTCTATTCTCTGAACAGACGGAATGTGGGGGGAAACTGCAGTGGAAATTGAATACCATCCACAACACTAAGCAGAAGTGTGGACCTATGAAAATAATGGACTACTATGGAAAGCAGTAAAGCTTTAGAAATAAAACTGGCATCCTCATTAATACAAAGAGGTATGGCCATCATACCAGGGAGCAAAAGCCATAAGAAGAGAACATGCTGTGATGAAAATAACAGTGGTGTAAGAAGAAAAGGGAAGGGGTAAGATTAAGAAGGATGTAGATGACTTCCCTGGTGGCGCAGTGGTTGAGAATCTGCCTGCCAATGCAGGGGACACGGGTTCGAGCCCTGGTCTGGGAAGATCCCACATGTCACGGAGCAACTGGGCCCGTGAGCCACAGCTACTGAGCCTGCGCGTCTGGATCCTGTGCTCCGCAACAAGAGAGGCCGCGACAGTGAGAGGCCCGCGCACCGCGATGAAGAGTGGCCCCCCGCTTGCCGCAACTAGAGAAAGCCCTCGCACAGAAACGAAGACCCAACACGGCCAAAACTAAAAATAATAAATAAATTTAAAAGAAAAAAAGAAGGATGTAGAAAAACTAAAAATGCAATAGCAGAATTAAAAGCTGCCCTAGAAACAGTGAAGAACAGAATTGGTGCTATAAGGAATTGCTGAGTAATATGATCAAAGAATTTGAGAAGCTGTATCAACTAGGAAATGAGATTAGTGCTCCCAGCTAAAATTTATGGATGTTCCTGAAGAAATCAGAACAATTGGAACATGTATGAAGGCAATAGAAAGGTGTGTATGTATGTATGTGTGCATATATATATATATATATATATATATATATATATATATTTTTTTTTTTTTTTTTTTTTTAACTACAACTCCCATTTGCTCTTTTTGGGGGAAAAAAAATCAAAGTTAAGATTGAAAAAAGTATACCCTTAAAGGATCAATGTTTATTTTCCCCTTCTAGAAATTTATCTTTAGAGGATAATCTGAAATATATGTTGAAAATGTTGAATGTTGAAAATTGGCATCAAAGTAAATATTCCATGTTAGGGAAATACCCAAATGAGGAAATATGATGTACCTATTTAAGACTAAGCTCTGCTTTATTTTTTCTTAGTAATAGAGAAAAATGTTAAATGAAACAATGGGGTCCACAATTGTATACTTACATTTTGTTGTCTTAACTTTATTTTTAATGTACTAATTGGAAGAAGTAGCAAATGGTGACAGTAACTGGCTCTGGAATTATGAGGGCTAAGGTTCCTTTCTACTATGTTGTACTTTGAAGATTTTCTATAGTAGATAAGTATTGTTTTGTAGTAAGAAAAATATATAAACCATTAATAAAAACATTGCTGCCTTTCCTCTTTATGGACAGATTCTTTCATATTGTAACGGAGCACCAAAAAAGCTAAATTCAAAGGTTAATCAGCAGCCTGCAATAATCCTGTCATTATTTTTTCTTACTGCTTTCTTAGCTGATTTATTTCCTCCTCTGCAGTCAGAAGGGATATGGCCGATCTGTTCTTGGTTTCTTCAAGAGTCTTTTCAGTTTCAGCCATACTGTAAGAGAAATCAGTAACTAAAGACAGATTTCCCAAAATTGGCAGACTTTCTAAATCAAGGCATAGGTTCTCTTGGGAACTTTTGCCATATGATATAAATTCGATATAAACAACATCAAATTATAAGACATTTGCATTCAATTAGATGATATTACAACTATTATGGCACACTAGTATGCAAAAACATGCTAGCATCTTTCCTCGATGTCAAACACAAAGAAATTACAGAGCTACTACCTCTAAAAGACTATCTAATAATTACTGGTATTAGAATGTAAAAGACAAACTTGTTCAGTTTCTCCTTCTCACCCTCCTAATTCATCTGCTCTAGTTACACCGAATCCCCAGGTTGCCTCTCTCTATAAAATCTCCATTTTTCTGTAATATACTAATATCTATTCTTATTACTTTGCACTGTAGAGCTGCATTTGACTTAATTTTCCCAGATTTACTAAATAAATATAGAAAAATTATTTGCCCGCCTATGAAAAAGTCCTCCACTGTTACACTCGACTACCAAGTACATCGTGTCTTCCTGCCTCTGACTTCCACCACTAAATGAGCACAGTTTTCCTGAGTTTTCAACCTAGCTTAGTCCTTGTTAGTTTCAAGGACTCTCCTCGTTGTAGACAAATCATAATAAATCATACTGTTTCTTTAGGAAGTGAGAATGTGATGGATGCCATTGGATGAAGACCAATGGTTCTCAATGAGGTTGTCCTAGTACAGTGAGAGGCTGTGGATTAGCAAAGGTTTTTGGACTTCTCTGACCTTGCATCCCTGGAACACCCAGTATCTTTCATCACAGTAGTTCTGAAGCTAAGAGACTGCAACTGCTATCCAAACTCACACCAGTCTTCCTCCCTACACTTGGATGGAAGCATGGAAGGTCAAACACTGGCCTCCCCTATACAGTGAGGCAGATTGAGAAATAATGGGACAGCAGGATCCCTATCAAGTCCACACTGATCCAATGAGACAATGCAGGAGGTGGTGTGAGTTTCCCCAAATTCCATCTCATCCCCTTCTCCTCTAACAAACGCCCACTCATCCAATGAGTGCCTCTCCAAAGGCCACACCTGACTCTCAAGCAAAGTTTGTCTTCCCTTCTCCTGAGCCCCTCCAACACTTGTTCATATCTGTAATCTCATTACAAACACACTGTGAACTACTTGAAGGCAAAGATTTTATTTTATTCATCTCTTTATCCCCAGCTCCTAAAACAGTACCTGTCATATAGATTTTTTATAAAAACTGAAAAACTGAATGAATGAATTAATTAATTAATGAAATGTCTGAAGTCTAAAACAAAACCAGAGGAGCAATAACTTCACAATAGGGATGCTGGCGATTGTAAGGAAATTGCTGTGATTTAATTTCAATGTGAATATGTTATAGATTTTTTAAAGTGTATATGGGAAAATGAACATTTTTATCAAGAGAAAACTGTGGAAAATTAAAAGAAGAAAATAGACCAAGAAAGGAAGAAGAGTATGAACAGTAATCGGGTTTTTTTCTCTCAAGACATGGCATACATGTGTGAGCACATATATATACAAGAAAATATATATGCCAACTTGGCCCCCTTGGACGATATACAGAGAGAAGAAAGGAGATACCTTCATGTGACAAGCATTGTTTTAAGCAGGCTAACACATTTATTTTTTGTTATGGATTTATTCATTCATTGAGCAAGTTATTGAGAATTTACTATGTGCCAGGTACGATGCTAGATGCTGGAGATACAAGTGTCAGAATAGCGATACAGGACAGCAACACTTTGGAGCTTCCAGTCTAGTGGATCATAAATATTCAAACAAATTTTTCAAAGTTCCAACTTGCAATAAGTGCTATTCTTAGATGATTGTGAAAGAGAATTAGAGGAGAGGGAGAGGAAAGACCATTCAATGTATAGTGGTCACAGACTCTGAGAAAGTCACATTTAAGCTGAAACCTAAAGGACAAGAAAAAGCCAGCCATGCAAAGAGCCAGCAGAAGACTTCCATTTCTCTGAAGATGCACAGGCAAAGGCCTCGAGGTGAGGAAATAGACAGAAGACTAGGTGAGGGGAACTTGGCATGAGATGAGGGTGGAGCAGGAGGTAGGGTCAGATCACGCAGGGCTGGGAGAGCCCTGGGAAGGAATTTAGAATTTTTTTCTAAGTACAAAAAGAAGCAACTAACAGCTTTTAAGCCAGGGGGTGACTTGCTACAATAAAAGTATATCTATATTTGCTGTGTGGAAAATGAGTTGTAGTAGAGCAAGAATGGACCCAGGGAAGCCAGTTGGAAGGCAGCTGGCTGAGGCAAAAGGTAACAGCGACTTGAACGAGGGCAGTGGTAGTAGAATAGAAAGGAACATGTGTGGGAGACGTTTAGGAGGTAGATTCCACTGGATGTTCTAATAGATTGGATATAGGAAATGAGGACAGGTGAGATTTCTAACCAGAGTCCCAAAATAAAATCCAGCAGTCTTCCCTTGTCTAGGGCTCGTCAAACCTGAGCAGACCTGTCCCCATTCAGCACTCTGTTGGAATTTGCACCTTTGGAACTGAGTCACAGCTAAACTGGTCTCCACAGGGTTAGACATGGGAACCTCCTGGGGTGGGCCCCTCATTCCACATTAGGTAGCACCCTGGATTTAGAGACAGGTAGGCAGAGCAGTGGAGGAGAGAGCTGGCTACCGTAGAATGTGGGGAACAGCCTCCGTCATTTCTGATGCCTTAAAAAGTGGAACATGAACCACACGTGGGTTAAAAAACAAACCAAAACAAAAATAGGGAAAAGCACCTTCTTGTGTGCAACTTTCAAATGGGGGAGGGCAGTGTGTATACAGATAGGGAGAGTATACATACAAATGATAAAGCAGGGACTTCCCCTGATGGCGCAGTGGTTAAGAATCCGCCTGCCAGTGCAGGGGAAACAGGTTCGAGCCCTGGTCCGGGAAGATCCCACATGCCGCGGAGCAACTAAGCCCGTGCACCACAACTACTGAGCCCGTGCGCCACAACTACTGAAGCCCGCATGCCTAGAGTCCGTGCTCCTCAACAAGAGAAGCCACCGCAATGAAAAGCACGCACACCGCAACGAAGAGTAGCCCCCGCTTGCTGCAACTAGAGAAAGCCTGCATGCAGCAACGAAGACCCAACGCAGCCAAAAATAAGTAAATTAAATAAATTAATTAATTTAAAAATGATAAAGCAAACAGGGCAAGGGGCATATGAAAGTGTATATGGGTGTTCTTAGTACTATTCTTGCAAATTTTCTGTATTTGAAATTATTTCCAAATAAAAAGTTTTTTTTAAAAAAGCGTGCAGTCATAGTTTTTGGTCCACGATGCCCCTGATGGGTAACTACACAGCCATAGTGACAAGAGAGGCAGGTAGGAATTCCTGGCTCCTACGGATTCTGACTGAAGACAAGAATCAGCAGTCGCGAAGCTTTGCCTCACAACCAGAGGCAAATGGAGGCAGCAGCAGGGGCCAGCGAATGCCTGAGGAAACTTAACCAGATGAGCCACAACTCAGTGCCCATCAGCACAAGACTCCAGTGCCCAGGTAGAACCAAGGCAGCAAGAACCCAGAGGGCAGTACAAGACCAAAAGCCCCTCTCCTCCATCACCAG